>NC_091689.1:915000-1027500 GCF_041296265.1 Equus caballus | reverse complement strand
CTACATCTCTCACTTCTTCCCTTAATCATTCTCCCTCTTTCACATTCTCTTCTTGCCATTCCAGTCCCCTGGCTGCTTCTTGGGCACGGTAAGCAAATAAGGACTTTATACCTGCTATTTTCCCTCCAGGACAGCACTTCCACTTGTTACATTCTTGGCTCATTCCTTTAATTCCCCTGAATCTCTGCTCAGATCAGCTCTATCACGGACACTGACCACCTCTCCTACTTTCTTCTGCTTCATTTACCCCTTTAGACCTTATCATCTTCAGATATACCATCACTGTTTATTTCTTGTCTCAGCACCTCTTTCCCACCCACAGAAAGTAAGCTCCATGAGGTCAGGGACTGTGTTCAGCACCCTGGACAGTGACCAGCATAACATAGGGCCTCTGCTTTGGAAAACACTTATTTGTGATACAAAAATATAATATTTATCCAAATTATTTTTAAAGACGAAGAAATATGTTTTATTGTTGTTTTGAGTTAGGATTTGTTTACATAAAGAGTTTTAAAGGATTTTTAAAAGAATTTTTAAGGATTTAAATAGGTTAAGATTTTTATAAATTGTACTTATGGACAGTTAGGGGAATTTATTTGACCGTTATCTTCAACCCACAGAGTTTAAGGAACGATATTCACATCCCAGGGTTTTTTTTAAAAAATTTATCATGAAACAATTTTAAGCTTACAGAAAAGATGCAACAATAGTACAAAGAACTCTCATGTATCCTTCACTATATTCACAACAATTAACATTTTTCCACATTTACTTCATCATTTCCTCTCATGCACGCACACAAGGGAATAAGTATAGACATAATGCTCCTTCATTCCTAAACACTTCTTAATATCAAGCAATTTCAAATGGAAATAATAAACTAGAAATACTGCTAATTGACCGGCATGGAATATTATAAGCCCAAATGCAATTCTTTCTGACTTTAGGAATAATTAAGATTTTAAAAATAATTCACATACTGAGTTCTTAGTTTCTTCATGAGCAATATATACTCTTTACTTTATTCCTCTCATAAGAGAGTATAGAAAAACCTAACAGTATGAAATAACTTGGTGAGCTTGGGCAATAAAAGGACACGTCCTGTAGAAAAAGTAGCTTAAACTGGAACTATTTGTCTTATGTACTAATATTACCACCAGAAAAAATAAATACAGGTTATATGTAATGGAAGCATTGGGGATGATCGCAAGGCTCTAGGGAAAAACCAATGAGTACAACAAATCCTTAAGTGATTCCCAAGGAGAGGAGAATATGTTGAGTAGAGATGAAGGGGGTCAGAAAGAACTGACCTATTTGAGCTGAGCTATTAAGGGTGGCTTGGTTTCCAATGAATAAACAAAGGAGACAAGGGCACATGTTGCAGAACACATGGCAAGAGCAAAGGCCCAGAGGTAAGAAAGTGAAACGTGCTCAAGAGCAGCAAGACCAGTCAGTTTGGAGCAGGAATGTATATGAAAGATAGCAGCACAAGAGAATGCTGGCAAGAGAGGGCGGGCTTGGTTGGGAAGGACCCTGCATATAAGCCATATTTCAGTGAGTTCTGAACCCACTGAAAGTGTTTGAGCAGAGAAGTGAAATGGAAACCACTGAAGGTATTTAAACAGAAAAGTAAAGTGCTCAGAGTGGGGTTCTGAGGATACTTTTAGGACAAAAAGAAATTGAAAAGCAGATGGGAAAATATCACAGTGATCCAGCTGTACTGGAGCCATTGGGAAGGTAAAATATTAAGGACTTGTTCCATGAATGAGAAGAAATTATTATTTTAACGTTTTAGGCCTAGATATCTGAAAAATGGAAGCAATATTATAATAAATCAGGAACCCCCTTAGAGGGTGATCTTCATGAGAAAGGGGGCCACATCATCTCCATTCACCAACGTATGTGTCCCTGGTGGCTGACGTGGTGCCTGGTGTTCATTCAATCAATATTTGATGAAAAAAATGAACAGATTAATCTAGGAGGATAAATTAAAAGAACACTTTAGGAAAAATCAAATTTTTGAGAACACATAGAGATAATGAGCAACGTGTAGGGATAATAACAATTAGAAATAAAGAACTGAACCTTGGGAGATTGTCAAACCTAACTGATCTAACACTTATTGGATGTTTTTAAAAATACTTAGTACCAGGGATTTAAAAAAAAAAAGAAGGGAAAGATACTGTTCCTACCCTCAAGGTACGAAGGGTTTATTAGAACAGAAATCCATATTTTTGATTGTTTTCTAGATGGAAGTGAAAATTTGATGAGATCTTTAAAGAAGGGAATGCATAGAAGACAAAAGGTAGCAGTTCTGGATCAGAATATTTAAGAGCACCTATTTAATGGGTGAGAAGAAAAAGAACCTAAACAGGAGATAGACAAAAGACTTCTCAGAGAGGCTGGGGGAAAACAGAAGGACAGAGGTCAGCAGAAGGGAAAGTATCAATGCATGTGATACTGTTGAAAAATCAGGTTATTGAAAACTAAGTTATTGGTGAGCCAGAAAATGTTAGGAGTAAAAACAGATGCTAGAATGGAAGAGGGTTAAGAAATGTTTAGGAAACTAAAGACATGGGATGTAAATTTGTTGTTGTTCGTGCCATCCAGTCAATTCTGACTCCTAGTCCCTTGTAGATAGCAGAGCAGAACCCCACCCAATCTTTTTGTGCCATCCCCCCCCGCCAGTGCTATATCAGACAATGTTCCACTTGTTATTCATAGAGTTTTCATGGCCAATTTCTTCAAAAGTGCGTGGCCAAATCCTTCTTCCTAGTCTGCCTTAGTCTAGAAGCTTCACTGAAACCTGTCCACCATGGGTGACCCTGCTGGTATTTGAAATATCAGTGGTAAAACTTTCAGCAACACTCAGCCACCACAGTATGACAACCAACAGACAGGTGATGTGGTTCCCTGACCAGGAAATGAACCTGGCATGTGGCCCTGAATCTTAACCACTAGACCACCAGGGCTGGCTGGAATATAAGTTACCCTTTCAAGAAACTTGGTAATGAAAGGAAAGATATAGGGAAAACAGGACAATTAATTTAAGAATCAAAGGAAAGTGATTGCCTTTTAGGATACTCAAAACTGACATTTTTTTCAGCATAGGAGGAATTAGGTACAGAAAAATCGGCAATCATCCTCCTTTGTCACTACTTCCATACTCTTTACCTATTTCTATATTGTCTAAATCACACCACAATATAATTAGGTCTATATTTCTGTTTCCCCTTGACTGGACTCCTTGAGTATATCATTCACCTTTGAAGTCCTAGTACCTGGCACATAGGAGACACTCAAAAGTTTGAGAGCTTGAACTGAAAACTCAAGACAAGAGAGGATAACTGACTGAGTATGTTCCTGAAGGAAGTAGGAGAGTTTAAGATGGAGGAGAAAGCCTTGGGGAAAAGAAAGGGGGCACGTCTACGTTCAAGACAAGGGGAGAGAACTGAATCTGTGACATATAGGCACATTGGGGAGTAGAGAGGTGGGAAGCTGAGGAAATCCCCTCAGATAAACTGGATCCGGTTAAGGAGAATAGATCTGCTGAAAGGTGTGGGAGGGAAAGCTGAGGAGAATGGAATACATTTGCAAGAGAGCTAGAAAAAATGGGACAAAAATTGCCCAGGGCCAAGCGAGAAATGCTGAATTCATAATACTTATCACAGTTGTTCTCAATCCTGGATGAATATTAGAATCACTTGGGAAACATTTTTTTTTAAATAATTTATGTTCTTGCTCACTGAAATTCTGATTTAAGAGATCTGGAATGAGACGCTGGTTTTGGCATTTTTAAAACCCTCAGGTACTGCTAATGTGCAGCCAGAAATAAAAGCCTCTGGCTCAGTAGAACTTTGTGTTTAAACGGAAAGTACTTAGCATTATTGGTACTGTTTGGATTTCAAAGAGAGAAAAAAATGACAGCAGAAGCTAACATCATGTCTATAAAGACAGTGAATGGGGTAATTCTATGTACTGCAGTTCACTGATTGTCATCTCTGCTTTAACTGCTGTGAAAGAAATGATCAGCTATGGTGCTGGTTTTTCTCTACATGCTCACAGACTTCTGTGAAGGCACGTTATCCTTAATGGTATTTCTCTCTCTCTCCCTCTCTCTCTTTCTCTA
Organism: Equus caballus; assembly: GCF_041296265.1. NCBI lineage: Eukaryota > Metazoa > Chordata > Mammalia > Perissodactyla > Equidae > Equus > Equus caballus. The sequence goes on along the minus strand of NC_091689.1, from coordinate 1,023,371 downwards.
TCTCTTTATCTCTGTCTTCAGTTAGAGGTTGGAGTCCCTCTGCTGATCTGAATGCAGTCTGTTATTTTACACAAATTACAATGCAAAACTTCATACGTTCCTCCTGAGCACCAGATAGTTCAGGTCCAGCAATGGAAAGATCTCAGTTTATTGATATTTTTACTACCATCACTGACCCAGATAAGATCACTTAACACAGTCTTGCTCTATAAAGCTCTAATCGTATCATCACTGTGTGGAAATGAGCCTGTATTTACTTGACAAACTGATTAGAGGAGATTGAATGCACAGAGTTAAGGATAACATATCTATGGCAAAGAAAGGGAAACCCTCTAAATAAAACACCAGGCTCCACTTAGCTCTGACACAAAGGCAGTGGCCAAGGTCCACTATAAGTAGAAATGTGCTAGCTGTTCCTGGACATTTTTATTTCTCTTTTATTTTGTTGTAAATTACATACTTAACAAGAAACAAAAAAAAATATTCTGACACAGTTCAAGGGTTAGTATTCTTTCAAAAGTACAAAGCAAGTTTTCATCTAAATTTAATTGCAAGAATAATAGCTAACATTTCTTAGCTTCCTATTATATGTCAGACACCAAGCTAAATGCGTCAGTTCATCTAATCCTTAGATCACCACAGGATAACAGCTATTGTTACTCCTATGTTACAGAAGAGGAAATTAAGTTTCAGAAAAACCTGCCCATGACCACAGAGCCTATAAATGGTAAAATCAAAATAGAACCCAAATCTTTCAGCAAGCTCAAGTACTTTATCATGTTATATTAGAAAATTAGGGCTGTAAGCAATTATGGAAAATACATCAGAAATTAGGGCTAAAAGCAATTACGTGCAAGTGTCTTGATTATTCTGGGATGTGGCACCTTCTCCAGACAGTCTTCCCTTTTTTATGTTCCCCAAACTTATTGAAATGAGAGCTTGCCTGGCTGAGAAGGAGTTGTGGATATTCTGTTGCACACAACAAGAGAATGCTGATACTGTGTGGAGTTTTGTTATTAGCTTTATTTTATTTTATTTTATGTGGAAAGTATGTGTTTGAGCCCACTTGCATAACAAGCTATTTGCAGAAATTGGGAGACAAAAGCTTGGAGAACTAGTTAACATGAGTATATTGAAGGACAAAGGCTTCCTTAAACTACATAGAGTGCCTCTAGTGTTGAGATTTATGTTACTCTATTGCCATCTTCTGGTTTTATTCTAAAGCGCATTTTCTAATTGTCAATCTGGTTGTGCAGATAGGTGAGAAATATTTTCATAGTGTTATGTATCACAGAATGTAAACTCTGGAGATTGCAACAGACAGCATAACTTTAGACTACACTCTTCATTTTATACATTAGTTTACTTGTTAACTCACTAATTAATTGATAAATATCAATGAATCTAGGACTGAGCTGAATGCCTCAATAGGACAGCCAAGTTGTGGTTCCTTCCATCAGGAAAAACTCAAGCCTTAAGGAAAGTAAAAGACTTATTCAAAGTCACCCACAGGTTCTACAGATATAAGGCAACCAGAATTTATCATAACAAAGTTATAAGTATCCTTTAATTTCATATAAAGCACCTAATTAGCACTCTGTATAGTCATATAAAGCAATGCAAGAAAACAATGTCTAGCCCTTGTCTACACCCTTCCGCTCTTACATGTCACCATTCTTCCCTTCGAAATTAATGCCCAATGTTACTGAAGCATCATAATCAGCTACACACAAGCTAGAGGATGTTGTCCATTATCATCCTTGAAACACTACAGCTATAATGTGATCCAATAAACACGAATGCATCTATAGGACACGACAAATCTGAAATCAGATGGAATTATCTTAAACTTTTAACGCCTTAGAGGTGACATATCTCTACTGTAGAAGAGGAAGCAAATTAGTAACCCACTAACTTAGGCTAGCTCCAATGCCACTTTGTTAGATCTGCATAGGAGATTTATTTTTAATTACTTAGAAAAATTCGAATATTAGAGTATTTCATATAAAAATTCTAATTTTATATTGTGCTTGAAAAATTGAAAGATCTGAGACAGGGAGAGCATTTCTGCATTGTAACAGCGGGCTAGCCCTGAGTAGAAGCTGTCCCCTTTGGATGGGGCATGGATTCCCAGATTGCCTTAGTCCCCACCACATCTCCCCAGATGATCCGTTTTACATGTAAAATTCTTCTCTCTTTAACGTAATATTAAAACATACATGTACATATAATAAACATAATTCTAGTTTATCCATTTTGACTCTAGTATAATATTCTATTGTAGGAGTATTACTGAATTTATTTATACATTCTTACATTATTTATTCTTTACATTATTACATTATTTATACATTATTCTATACTAATGGATATTTAGAATACTTCTCATTTTTCTACTATTATAAACAATTCTGCAATAAACATTCTTACATGTTTTATATATTCTTATATGTCTTATATGTCATATATATTCTTATAGAGGTCTCTTTCTGGATACGTGTGACTTTTCTATAGAGTAGTGGACCTCAAACTTCAGTGTGCGTCACTGCTACAGGGAGGGCTAGTTAAACACTGTTGATGCCCCTCCCCCGGCGTTCTTTCTAATTCAGTAAGTCGAGGGTGGGGATCTAGAATTTGCATTTCTAACAAGTTCTCAGATGACACTGATGCTGCAGGTATAGGGAACACACTTTGAGGGCCACTCCTGTAGGATCTACACTGGGGAGTGGAATCACCGGCTTACCTGCAAGTTAAAGCATCCTCAGCTTGACTGAGTATTGTCCCATTGCACTCTCAAAGACAGGATCATAACTAACCACCCCACTATAAGTTTTCATAAATTCTCTTTGTTCAACATTTGGTGTTGTCATATTTATAATGTTTGCCGATTTGCAGGGCTTGAACTGGTATCACATTACAGTTTTAATCAGTAGTTTTCTGATTGATGGTGAGCTCAATCATCTTTGCCTATATGTATGGTTGTGTGGTTTTCCCTCTCCTATAAATGGCCTATTCACACTCACTGTCTGTGTTTGGGAGAGTCTGTTCGACATTTTCTTTTTTTTAATGTTAAAATCTCTGCTTCATTGATGTACCATCCAAGCCATCCTCCCCACACCAATTCTCAGTTGTTTTTTTTTTTTAAAGATTGGCACCTGAGCTAACATCTGTTGCCAATCTTTTTTCTTCTTCTTCTCCCCAAAGACCCCCAGTACATAGTTGTATATTCTAGTTGTGAGTCCCTCTGGTTGTGCTGTGTGGGACACCACCTCAGCATGGCCTGAGCAGTGCCATGTCCGTGCCCAGGATCCAAACCAGTGCAAGCTTGGGCCACAGAAGTGGAGCATGTGAACTTAACCACTCACCCACAGGGCTGGCCCCTGTTTGACATTTTCTAATTGATTTGTGGAAGTATTTTTTATATTCTGGATAGCAATTCAGTATGTCTTCTAATATATAGAATTTCTTAACTTTAACAAAATCAAATTTTATCAATCCTTTCCTTTAAAGATTTTTAAAAAATTTTAAGAGAATTTTCTTTAGTTGGAGGCCATACAGATATACTCTTTTCTAAATGTTTTGTAGCTTTTCTTTACACGTGAAATTGGTTTTGAGATGTGGTATGAGCTAAGGATTTGTTTTATTTTTCCATATAGATAAGATATTGTCCCTCCATCATTTATTGAACAATTCACCCATTTTTGTGCTGCTTTTTAATGCCATCTCTGTCATTTATTAAGTTTCCATAAACAGGAAAGTACTTTTTTGACTGTCTAGTTTGTTCTGTTAGCTTATTTGTGTATCTCCTCATTAATAATTCACTTTCTTAATATGGCTTTGTAAGCTTCCTCCTCGTCTTGTCCTTCTTCAGAACTGTCTTGGTTCCTCCTGATCTTTTGCTATTTCATATGTATTATAGGATTTTGCTTTTATAGGAATTTTATTAAATTTATAAAATAATTTCGGGAGAAGAAGCATCTACTCTTCTCTACCAGCAGTAGTAGTCTTGGGTACAGACTGGCAATGAAACTCATTAGAAATAATTGACTTTATCCAGTGCCAAGTTTACTCAGCTTGAAGAAAAAATACACAGCAGCCAACATACAGCCTGCATGACAACAACATAGACAAAGTCTGGTGACTCCCATGGCTGGCTTCTAATTTCCAAAAATCACCACCTGGAACACATGTGGTCATGAACGACAAAAGTGAGTGTGCAAAAACAGCTCAGCCCAGTGACGCCATCCACACTGAGGCCTTCGGGTTTTACACCCTCCAGTCGTGAAGTCTCCTCAGGACCTGGTGACAGGCGTCCACTCTTCAGTGAAGCTGCGTCTCTTCAGCGCTGACTGCTGACCAGTCTCAGGATACTTAATGTTCAGTCTCGACGACGAACACCAGATGCTTGGTCCGCCACGTTCACCGTTTCTAAACGTTACTGACAAATAGGAAAGCAATTGAATTTTTCATATTGATCTCATAGAGTAAACTTCATGAGATCTTATTTCTAGTAATTTGTCACAGGATTCTTTTGGATTTTTACATATAGGTGATCTTTATCTGCTAATAACAAATTTTGTACTTCCCATTCAATCTTGACAACTTTTATTTATTTTTTCAATTTTACTGCTCTAATAACTAGAACTTAATTTTAAATAAAAGCGATATTAGGAAATTAAAGGGAATATTTGTGAGGTTTTGACATTTATTGTAATATTTGTTGCAGATTTTATTGGGTTTAAGATGTTCTACTTCTAGTTTATAAACATTTTTATCACGATTGGGCTTGGACTTTATTAAATAGTCCTTTTATTCTTAATTTTTCCCTTAATCTGCTTTGTTTCATTTTGATATAGCTACAGTAGCTGTCTTCTGCTTCACTTTTACTTAATATATTTTATTGATTTTTTACTTCCAAATTCTGTAGGTTCTTATGTTTTCAGCACATCTGTCATAAACAGTTTATGAAGTTTTTTTTTAGAAGTTTCCTGCTGCTGTTATTTTTGTTAATGGTTTTAATCCAACCAAATTCTCTCTGTCTTTCAGCTGGCGAGCTTAAATCATTTATATTCCATAGGATGTCTTTCATTGATTGTATCTTCTTTCTGTCTGTTCAAAATAGTTTTTCTACTCTTTCTCCAAACCGCTTATTGTTCATATATAGAAAAATTATGCATTTCTGTACACTACTTTTTACCCTGATACCACTATTGTATTGTATAGAATAGTTTCTTTAGTTGATTCTGTTGGCTTACTAGTTATACAATAATATTATCTACAATTAGTCTTTCCCTCCTTTTTAACTTTTGTGTATATACGTCTTTTTCTCTTGAGTCCAGTACAACGTTAAATAATAGCGGTGATAATGAGCAACCTTGTCTTATTCTTTTAAATTCCAGCTGTTTTTGTGGGTGCATATTTGAAACCTAAAGCCAAGTGAGGTCAAGCCAATAGTTACGAATCCTTAGGAGAGCAATTTTCCCATACCCAGAGCCAAAATTGAGATACATAAGCTTCCTCATCACCCCCTTGCCTGTGCTTGTGGGCAGACCTTTTTCTTTTCTGTTGAAAAGTAATTGATGTACAACATTATACTAATTTCACATATATAAAGAATGATTTGATATATGCACATAGTGTGAAATGATCACCACAATTAAGTCCAGTTGACACCTATCACCACACATAGTAACACATTCTTTTTCTCGTGATGAGAACTTTTAAGATCTATTCTTGAGATGTCATCATCATGGCAGCGTGAAAAGATCCTTTTGTCTCTCCCCGTAAATCTAAAGAGAGTAAAACATCCATAACTCAACAAAGGCTACATTGCACAACACACCAAGATGCTGGAAAGAGCCACACGTTGTTATATACAAAGGAGGGTGAACTGGAGCACATGGACAAAGTTAAACAGGGGAACAGCAGAGGCAGAACCCAGAATCCTGGACCCCCACAGGGCTGAGCCAGCCACCCCAGCTCCAGAGAACTCAGCCGGCAGCAGCAGAGGCATGCATGCAACTCCAGCCAGCAGCTGTGGTGGCACCTGTGGCCATGGGAAGTGGAGCAGCAGCAGAGGTGGAGCCCCATGATCCTGGACCCCCAGCCTCACTCAGAGCCTGGTAGCAGTGAGGGAGATGTGCACAGGACTCCTACATCCCAACCTCAGTAGTACCTGTGACCACAAAGTAACAGGCAAAAGCTGAGACAGTGCCTCATATACCAGGCTTCCTCCCTCCCCTCCCCCTCTCCCCACCACTGCAGCAGAGCTTCCAACCCAGGTGATCTTGAATGCTGCTAAGGGGTCAGCCGTCGCTGTGTCCCCAGTGGTAAAGCCGGCAACCACAGTGACACAGCAACAACAACACATCAGTGACCCCCAGAAATGCAGACAGTGACAGTGAGAATACCAGGAGATGCCAAATAGAGGTGGTAGAAGGTGGAACACACAGATCCTCAAATATACCCAGAGGCAGCTCAGGTAAAAGGAACCAAAAACTAGCACTATAGTGCCACACACTGAAAACAAAAGAAAGGCTTCTAATCTCCAAGCAGTTGAAAAGTTTGAATCTAAACAAAGCTATATCTAAATAAAAAACCGTGTTTGCTACAGCAAATGCACTGGCAGAGAAACGACTCAGCAAGCACCACAAAAAGCCATGGTACCGTGGCATTACAGAAAGAAAACAAGTCTCCAGAAACAAAACATAAAGTCATGGAAGATTTTGATCTCACTGAAAAAGAATTCAAAATAGCTGTCATGAAGAAACTCAATGACGGACTGGCCCAGTGGTGCAGGAGTTAAGTTTGCATGTTCCACTTCCGCAGCCCAGGATCCACCAGTTTGGATCCCAGGTGTGGACATACACATCATTTGTCAAGCCATGTTGTGGCAGGCATCCCACAAATAAAGTAGAGGAAGATGGGCACAGATGCTAGCTCAGGGCTAATCTTCCTCAAAAAAAAAGAAAAGAAAAGAAACTCAATGAAATACAAGAAATCTGAGAAAGGCAGTTCAACGAGCTCTGGAATAAAGTCAATGAACAGAAGGAATACTTCACCAAAGAGACTGAAACTCTGAAAAGAACCAAACGGAAATTCTGGGACTGAAGAACTTAGTAAATGAGATGAAGAATGCATTAAAAAGCATTGGAAATGAAGCAGATAATGTGGAAGAGAGAATTAGTGAGCTCAAAGATATAAAACTAGAAATGATCCAGGTAGAAGAGAAGAGAGAACTAAGACTTTTTCAAAAATGTAGAGATTCTATGAGAATTATCCAGCTCCATTAAAAAGGGCAACATAAGGGTAACAGGTATCCCTGAAGGAGAAGAGATGGGGAAAGGAGCAGAGAGCTAATTTAAAGAAATAAAAGCTGAGAACTTCCCAAAACTTGGGAAGGAGCCAGATATAAAAATCCATGAAGCTAACAGAACAGCCAATTATCTAAAAGCAAAAAGACATTCTCCAAAACACATGATAATAAAACTGTCAAAAATCAACAAAAAAGAAAGAATATTAAACATAGCCAGGGAGAAAAAGAAAACAACCTACAAGGGAACCCCCATTAGGCTATCAGCAGATTTCTCAGCAGAAACCCTATGGCCAGGAGAGAGTGGAAAGATGTAGTCAAAATATTTAAATATAAAAACTGTCAGCCAAGAATACTCTATCCTGCAAAGTTATCTTTCAGATATGAAGGAGAAATAAAGGCTTTCCAAGACAAGCAAAAGCTGACGGAGTTCACTGCCACTAGACCAGCCTTATAGGAAACGTTGAAAGGAGCTCTCTTACCTGAAACAAAAATGCAAGGGTACACAAAGCTTTGAGAAAGGTGATAAAAAGACAGACAGAATCAGAAAATTGCAAATCTGTATCAGAACAGGATAGTATACACTTAATTATAACATAAACGTTAGAGGGAAAGGAAGCATTGAAAATAACTATAATCACTTCGATTTGGTAACAAACTCACAATACAAAAAGAGATAATTTGTGACAACAAAAACATAGAAGGGGAAGAGGAAAAGGATGGAACCTATATAAGCAAATGAAGATAAGAGGCTGTCAACAGAAAAAGGACTATTTTATCTATGAGATCTTCTATACAAGCCTCATGGTGACTACAAAAAAATTCATAACAGAATCACAAAAAGTAAAAAAAAGAGGAAACTGAGAAACAAATCACAGAAAACCAGCAAACTGAAATGGCAGACACAACCACAAGGAAAAAGAAACAATGGAAATTAGAGCAACCAGAAAACAAAAGATAAAATGGCAGTATTGTCTTCATATATCAATAATCACCCTAAATGTAAACAGATTGCATTCACCAATCAAAAGACACAGAGTGCCTGGGGGCTGGCCCTGTGGCATAGTGGTTAAGTTCATGTGCTCTGCTTTGTTGGCCTAGGGTTGCAGATTCAGATCCTGGGCATGGACCTACACATCATTCATCAAGCCATGCTGTGGTGGTATCCCATATACAAAGTAGAGGAAGATTGGCATGGATGTCAGCTCAGGGACCATCTTCCTCAAGCCAAAAAAAAAAGAGAGACACAGAGTGTCTGGATGGATTCAAGAACAAGACTCAACAATATGCTGCCTTAAGGAGACCCACCTCAGCTCTCAAGACAAATATAGGCTCAAAGTGAAGGGATAGAAGCTGATACTCCAAGCATATGGCAAACAAAAGAAGGCAGGTGTAGCCATACTTATACCAGACATATATAATGAAAAATCCATTCAGAAGACATAACACCTATTAATATATATTCAACTAACATAGTAGCACCACAGTATATAAAGCAATTATTTAGAAATCTAAAGGGAGAAATTGACAGCAACACAATAATAGTAGGGGATCTCAACATCCCACTTACATCAATGGATAGGTCATCCAGACAGAAAATTACAAGGAAATATTGGCCCTAAATGAAACAATTAGACCAGATGAACTTAATAGATACATACAACATTCCATCCAAAAGCAGTAGAATACATATTCTTCTCAAGTGCACATGCAATATTCTCAAAGATAGACCATATGTTGGAAAACAAAACAAGTCTCAATAAAGTTAAGAAGATTGGAATCATATAAAGCATATTTTCTGACCACAATGGTATGAAACTAGAAACCAACTACAAGAAGAAAGCTGGAATTCACAAGTATGTAAACACTAAACAACATGCTACTGAACAACCATTGGATCAATGAAGAAATCAAAGGAGAAATCAAAAAATATGTGGAAACAAATGAAAATGAAAACACAACATACTAAAATATATGGGATGCAGCAAAAATGGTACTAAGAGGGAAGTTTATAGCAATTCAGGCATACCTTAAGAAATGAGAAAAATCTCAAATAAACAACCTAACATTACATCTACAGGAACTAGAAAAATAAGAACAAATGAAGCCCAAAATCAGTAGAAGGAAGGAAATGATAAAAATAAAAGTGGAAATAAATGAAATAGAGACTAAAAAGACAATTGAAAGGATCAATGACACTAAGAGCTAGTTCTTTGAAAGGATAAATAAAATTGACAAACTTTTAGCTAGACTCACTAAGAAAAAAAGAGAGAAGGCACAAATACATATCAGAAACAAGAGGAGAAATTATAATAGATAACACAGAAATATGAAGAATTATAAGAGAATACTATGAAAAGCTATACACCAAAAAATTGAATAACCTAGAAGAAATAGATAAATTCCTAGAATCATAAAGCCTTCCAAAACTGAATAAAGAAGAAATAGAGAATTTGAATCAACCAATCACTAGTAAGGAGATTGAAATAGTAATCAAAAACCTCCCAAAAAACAAAAGTCTGGGACCAGATGGTTTCTCTGGTGAATTCTACCAAACATTCAAAAAATAGTTAATACCTACCCTTCTTGAACTCTTCCAAAAAATTGAAGAGGATGGGATGCTTTCTAACTCATTTTATAAGGCCAACATTACCCAGATGCCAAAACCAGACAAGGATGATGCAAAAGAAGAAAATTACAGACCAATATCGCTAATTAACATAGATGCAAAAATCCTCAACAAAATATTAGCAAATCAAGTACAAGACATTAAAAGGTTTTAACTGGGATCTATTCCAGGGAGGCAAGGATAGTTCAACATCTGTATATCAATCAACATGATACACCATACTAACAAAATTAAGACTAAAAATCATATTATCATCTCAACAGATGCAGAGAAAGAATTTGACAAGATTCAGCATTGATTTATGATAAAAATTCTCAGTAAAACTGGCATGGAAAGAAACTACCTCAACCCAATAAAGGCCATATATGACAAACCCACAGCTAACATTATACTTAACAGTCACAAACTGAAAGCTATCTAAGAACAGGAACAAGACAAGGATGCCCACTCTCACCACTCTTATTTAACAAAGTATTGGAAGTTCTAGCCAGAACAACTATGCAAGAAAAAAAAACAGAAGGTATCAAAATTGGAAAGGAAGATGTAAAAATGTCACTGTTTGTGGATGATGATTTTATATGTAGAAAACCCTAAAGAACCCACAAAAAAACTATTAGAAATAATAAACAAATACAGTAAAGTTGCAGGGTACAAAATCAACATACAAAAATCAGTTGCATTTTTACACACTAACAATGAACTAGTAGAAATAGAAATCAAGAATACAATCCCATTTACAATCATGATAAAAAGAATAAAATACCTAAGAATAAACTCAATCAAGGAGGTGAAAGACCTGTACACTGAAAACTATAGGACATGGCTGAAAGAAATCAAAGATGATGTAAAGAAATGGAAACATATCTTGTGCTCTTGGATTATAAGAATTAACATAGTTAAAATGTCCATATTTCCTAAAGCAATCTACAGATTCAATGTAATCCCTGTAAAAATCCCCATGACACTTTTCACAGAAATAGAACAATGAATCTTAAAATTTTTGTGGAATGACAAAAGACCCCAAATCAAAGCAATCCTGAGAAAAAAGAACAAAGCTGGACGTATCACACTCCCTGGTTTCAAAATACACTACAAGGCTATAGTAATCAAAACAGCATGGTACTGGCACAAAGACACACATACCAATGGAACAGAATTGGGAGCCCAGAAATAAACCCACACATTTATGGACAGCTAATATTCAACAAAGGAGCCAAGAACACACAATGGAGAAAGAAAAGTCTCTTCAATAAAAGGTGTTGGGAAAACTGGACAGCCACATGCCAAAGAATGAAAGCAGACCAATGTCTTATACCATACACAAAAATTAACTCAAAATAGATTAAAAACTTGAATATAAGACCTGAAACCATAAAACTCATAGAAAAAAACATAGGGAGTACACTCTTTGACATCGGTCTTAGCAGTATCTTTTTGGCTATGTCTCCTCAGGCAAGGGAAACAAATTAAAAAATAAAGAAATGGGACTACATCAAACTAAAAAGCTTCTGCATAGTGAAGGAAACCATTAACAAAATGAAAAGGCAACTTACCGGTTTGGAGAAGATATTTGCAAATTGTATATCTGATAAAGGATTACTATCCAAAATATAGAAAGAACTCATACAACTCAACATTAAGAAGAAAAACAGCTCAATTAAAAAATGGACAGATGATCTGAACAGACATTTTTCCAAAGATATACAGATGGCCAACAGGCACATGAAAGGATGTTCAACATCACAAATTATTAGGGAAATGCAAATCAAAACCACAGTGAGATATCATCTCATGCCTGTCAGAATGGCTATTATTAAAAAGACGAGAAATAACAAGTGTTGGAGAGGATATGGAGAAAAGGGAACCCTTGTACACTGCTGGCAGGAATGTAACTTGGTGCAGCCACTGTGGAAAACAGTATTGGAGATTCCTCAAAAAATTAAAAATAGAACTACCATACAATCCAGCTATTCCACTTCTGGGGATTTATCTAAAGAACACGAAAACACTAATTTGAAAAGACATATGCACACCTAGGCTCATTGCAGAACTATTCACAATATTCAAGACTAGGAAACAATCTAAGTGCCCATCAACAGATGATTGGATACAGAAGATGTGGTACATATATTCAATGGACTACTACTCAGCCATAAAAAAGATGAAATTTGTCATTTGTGACAATATGGATGGAACTTGAGGGTATTATGCTCAGTAAAATAAGTCAGATGGAGAAAGATGAGTACACTATGATTTCACTCACATATGGAAAACTAACAAATACATAGATACAGAGAACAGATTGGTTACTAGGGGGAAAGGGTGAGGCGGGAGAGTGAAAAAGGGAAAGGGGCACAAGCATACAGTGACAGATGGAAACTAGACTTCTGGTAGGGAACATGATGTAGTCTATACAAAAGGCAAAATATAATGATGTACACCTGAAATTTATACAGTGTTATAAATCAATGTTACCTCAATAAAAAAAAATAAAGATCTACTTTCTTAGCAATGGTAGACTTTTCTCTTTGCCTTTTCTCTTAGCTTGTAGCCATTTAAGGGTTCCAATTTAATGCAGGATCTCTGTTTGTGCACTTCACCTTTTGGATAATCACTTAAACTCAAGCCCTTAATTGCAGAGATCAGGGAAAACCCCTTCTTGCCACAAAAGACAACTAAATTTCCAATTCTCACTTACTGTACTCTTTCTTTTACTCTTCATTTTTGACAGTTGAGCTTTCTCTGACTTTCTTATAAACTCAACTATGAATATTAATTTAAATTTTAAAAAGGTAATACATTGTTATAGTAATCAAAATTTTAAGTAAGCCATGAAAATTCTCTCTTTTATGCCAGTCTACCATCCGCTCAGTTCCCAACACTACCCACACCCCCCCAAAAAAAAACTCCACAGGTAACAATGGTTGTTTCTTGTATATCTTTCCAAATTTTCTTTATACTTGTGCAATCAAATATAAAATATATTCTAATTATCTCCCTCTTTTTACTCAAAAGGTAGCATGCCATACACATTATCCTCTTCCTTGCTTTTTTTTCATTTAACAATATATCTTGGAGATCAAAAGATATTTATACATAAATTGCTTCCTCATTTTTATACAGCCATGCCATATTTTATTGTTTGACTGATCATAATTTATCTAGTCAATTCCATATATTTGTAATATTTACATTTTCTTCTATTGCAAACCATGTTGCAAAGAATAATTTATGTCTAGATCATTTACCAGGTATGCAAATATAGCTATAGGATAAGTTCCCAAAAATTGTATTACTGGGTCAAAAGGTATAGGTATTTGTGATTTTGATAATTATTACCAAATTGTCTTCCTTAGGGGTTGTAATAATTTGAACTTCCCACTGTGAAATGTGAAACAAAATGGAGTCACTTATGTCTAAGGGGTTTAAAATGGAGCTGGGAAGCCATTAAGGAACTGGGGCTCATGCACGTCCTCAACAGGCAGGACGTAAACTTTTGAAGTGAGTAAAGACAAAAATTCAGAGACCGCAGCATGAGATCTGCAACTCATCACCTTGACAGAATTTTACCTCCCTCTAACTAGCCTTAGCAATCAATTGGTTAGCCAAGATTAGCTTTCTGCCGCCAACTCCAATTAACATTGTTTGTCATACAAACCTCCCTCTTTTGTCTTTAAAAGCCCCTACCTCGTACTCCCTTGCTGGACACTATTTGGGTTGTTATCCAAATCTGTGCTCCCCACATTGTAATTCTTTGATCCCAAAATAAATGTCTCTCTGTCTCTCATTTTGGCTCTTTATATTTAGGTTAACACCACCGACAGTGTATAATCTGCTTAGTGCTACCAATACTTACTTAGCAAAAGTCCATGGTGGAAAATTGGACAGGAATGATTAGCTCTGAGTCTGGGCTCCTACAAATTCCAATGCTCCATGCTAGCTTATGTATAGCCATTAAAAGCTCATCTGGTGTCTCCTTGTCCTAGTAGAGTTCCTCACCCATGGCAGCCTTGCTCCTCTGCCCACCTGTCTTGCAAGGCAATTGCCTCTAGGGGTGAAAATGGGTGCAGGTCTCTCTGATGTGCCACCCAGATCCCCATCAGATTCATCCCTCTCTGAAGTTCAGTTTACTCAGTCTTCTTTGTGTCCACAGCTCTTCAAAAGCTCTAAAAATAAATAGGACTTCTTTCGTCTGTTTGTTTATTCAGGTTTTCTCACTACAGATGAAGCAAGGGTCTTGCCCTTACGTATCCTACTTGAAAGTTTTCTTGTCTTATTTTGGACAAGAAATGAAATACCTCTAGTGCTTCCCAATAACCATGATACTGGGTTGAGGGCTGAGATAGAATATTTTATGATTTTGAGGAAATATCCATCAGTCTCTATTTTATTGAGAATTCTTTTATTCATCAATGTTTGTTGCACTTTGTCAAATACTTTTTAGTATATACGGAGAAAATAAGAAAATTTTTGGAATATATTAAGCACTCTTACGACTTCATATATTAATAAATTTCATCAATGCTTCATGGATACTCAAAGAATATATTCACCATACTACAAAAGTTAATTTTGCTTTGTAAAGTAATCTTAAAATGTTTTTCAATTAGTATATGAGATAAGCCAACTTAAATATGTGAATCAATTTATCTTATTTTTTTCCAAGTCTTTTACTATGTAGAAGTGATTTTTCTATAAAGTTATTCTGTTACTGAGGAAGTTTTATATTTTTGTTTTAGTGACTATTGTCACAATTACACCATAACATAAAGCCCATTAACCCTCTATCAAGTCCCTCCTACAAATGATGACAAAATTAAAGTGTTTTCTCTACCCTGCCCTAACCTCTCCCCTTCACCATTCAATTTTGGTCAATAATATTATCATTCTAATTGTTTTCCTTTGTACTATTGAATATTGTTCTGCAATCAAAACTGCATGCAGAGCAACACCCATTCATGATAAAAACTCTTCACAAACTACAAGTAGAGGGGAATTTTCTAACTCGATAAAGAACATCTACTAAAAACCTACAGCTAACATCATGCTTAATGAGAAGAAACTCAAATTCTTTTTACTAAGATCAAAACCAAGGCAAGTATGTCTCCTCTTATAAGTCCTTTTCAACATTATACTGGCAGTTCTAGCTAATGCAATAAGACAAGAAAAGGAAATAAAAGGTATATAGATTGGGAAGCAAGAAATAAAACTGTCTTTGTTCACAGACACAAAGATCATCTATATACAATACCCCAGAGAATCAATAACAACAAAAAACCCTCCTGGAATTAATAAGCAATTACAGCAAAATTGCAAATATATGAGGTTAATGTACAAAAATCAACTGCAGTGAACACGTGGAATTTGAAATTAAAAACACAGTACCATTTACTGTAGCACCAAAAATTAAAATACTTAGGTATAAACTTAATGAAATATGTACAAGATACATATGAGGAAAACTGCAAAACTCTAGCAAAAGAAATCAAAGAAGAACCAAATAAATGGAGAGAGAATCCATGCTCATGGATAGAAAGACTCAATATTGTCAAGATGTCAGTTTCTCACAATTTATTCTATAGATTCAATGCAATTCTAATCAAGATCCCAGCAAATTATTTTGTAGATATCAACAAACTGATTCTAAAGCCCACAGCGGAGAAGCCAACACAATATTGAAGAAGAACAAAGTTGGAGTTCTGACACTACCCAACTTCAAGACTCTCTGTAAAGCTACAGTAATCAAGACAGTGTGGTATTGCTGAAAGCATAGACAAATATATCAATGGAACAGAACAGAGAGCTCAGAAACAGACTCACATAAGTATAGCTGACCGATCTTTGACAAATGAACAAAGGCAATACAATGGAGAAAAGATAGTTTTTAAAAATGTGGTAGTGGAGGAGAAGGGGTGGAGCAAAATGGCGGGGTGAGCTGACCCTGGATTCTCTCCCCTCCAAAATACAACAAAGGATTGGAAAAACTGAATTTCAGAGAATAAATCTAATGCCAACACATTAGAGACCTACAATACCAAGAAGGCGGAGAACATAAACCTTGCTGACAGCTGCGGAGGTGCTGGAACAGGTAGGAGAGAACGTCGTTCCCTCCCCTAGAGTCTGTGATCGCTGCTGCGCAGTCTGGGAAGGAGCAGGGGAGGGGCCACGCGACTGGGGAATCATCCAGGACTCCTGCCGCTGGTTCAGTGGAAACCTGCTGATGGGGGAAAGCTTCTGTGCATGGGGTCCCCATAAACCCAGGGCCTCGGGAGACCAGAGAACAGAACTGATCTGAATCCAGATCGGCTTGCGAGAATAGCAGCCCCTCCCTCACGGAAAAGTGCACTGGGCGCCGCCATCTTGCCCAAAGGTGGAGAGCTCAGAACACGCGGCTCTCGACCCCCACCTAGTGGCGACAGGCTGTAACTGCAACTGAATTCTACCACCATGAAAAAAATCGCTCCTCTACCATCCAGCAATTTATAAAAGCCCCAGACCAGAAGGAAAACAATAAAAACATAGAATTAAGTCCTGAGGACTTGGAATTAGGTAAACTAAGTGATAATGAGTTCAGAGCAGCTATAATCAAAAAACTCAATGAGGTAGAGAGAAAGATAGAGAAACAAGCCTATGAGTTCTGGAGTTACTTCACAAAAGAGATTGAAATTATAAAGAAGAATCAAACAGAATTACTAGAGATGAAAAACACAGTGGACCAGATAAAACAGAATACAGATTCCCTGAAAGCCCGTGTAGACACCATAGAAGAGCAAATTAACATAATTCAAGATAGACAGGCTGAGTGGCTCCAGACAGAGGAAGAAAGAGAACTAAGAATTTAAAAAAACGAGGAAAATCTCCGAGAGATAGTGGATTCAATGAGGAGTAAGAACTTAAGGATCATAGGAATTCCTGAGAACGTGGAAAAGGAAAAATGGAGCAGAAAGTGTGCTTAACAAAATTATTGAAGAGAACTTCCCAAATCTAGGGAGTGACAGAGAAATGTGTGTAGAGGAAGCTTTCAGATCTCCTAGATTTGTCAATGTAAAAAGACCTACTGCAAGGCACATAGTAGTACAATTGGCAAGAAGGAAAGATAAAGAAAGAATACTCAGGAAAGTAAGAAAAAAGAAGAGAATAACCTACAAAGGAGCCCCTATCAGACTTCCAGCGGATTTCTCTGCAGAAACCTTACAAGCTAGGAGAGAATGGAGTAACATATTCAAAGCTTTAAAAGATAAAAATCTTCAGCCAAGAATACTCTATCCAGCAAGAATTTCCTTCAGATATGAGGGAGAAATTAAATCTTTTCCAGACAAACAAAAGTTAAGGGAATTTGTAACTAAAAGCCCTCCACTACAAGAAATCCTCAAGAAGGCTCTCATAGATGAAAAAAGAAAAAAGGGAGAAAGGGGTCACAATCCACAGACTAGAGAGACCGATGAATAGAACCAGAACAGAATAGCAAATATTCAACTATAGCATTAGGGTAAAGGTAAGGAAACTACCAAAGCAAGAACGATCTTATCACTCTAACTACAAATTCATAACACGAGTTGGAATAAGAAATGAAAATAATTATTTAGGAGGGGAAGAGCAAAGGGTCTAAATCAGTATTGGCCAAGTAAGTAAGAGACCACCAGAAAACAGACTATATTATACATGTGATTCTAAATACAAACTTCAGGGTAGACACTAAAATAAAATACAGAACAGAGTCACAAATCATAAGTAAGGAAAAATCTAAGAAACCCAGCATAAGAAATTGCAGTATTAAATGGGTAGGCTAAAGCACACAGGAAAAGAAACACAGGAAAACAAGATAATGAGTGACAGATTGACAGCATTAAGTCCACATGCATCAATAATCACTCTCAATGTAAACGGATTGAACTCTCCAATAAAAAGACACAGAATGGCAAAATGGATTAAAGAACAAGATCCAACAATTTGTTGCCTCCAAGAAACACACCTCAACCCCAAGGACAAACACAGGCTCAGGGTGAAGGGATGGAGGACAATACTTCAAGCTAATAGCAGGGGGAAAAAAAGGCAGGTGTTGCAATTCTTATATCAGACAAAGTGGATTTCAAAATAAGACAGGTAAAGAGAGACACAGAGGGACAATATATAATGATCAAAGGGACACTTCATTAAGAAGAAATAATGCTTATAAATATCTATGCACCCAACACAGGAGCACCAAGATTCATAAAGCAACTATTAACAGACCTAAAGGAAGATGTTAAAAGCAACACAATAATAGTAGGGGACCTCAACACCCCACTCACATCAATTGACAGATCATCCAGACAGAAAATCAACAAGGAAATAGTGGAGCTAAATGAAAAACTAAAACAATTGGACTTAATGGACATATATACATCACTTCACCCTAAAATAGCTGAATACACATTCTTCTCAAGTGCACATGGAACATTCTCAAGGATAGACCATATGTTGGGAAACAAGGCAAGCCTCTATAAATTTAAAAAAATTGAAATAATAACAAGCATCTTCTCTGATCATAATGCTATAAGGCTAGAAATTAATTACAAGAAAAAAGCTGAGAAAGGCATAAAGATGTGGAGACTAAACAACACACTACTGAACAAGTAATGGATCATTGAAGAAATTAAAGAAGAAAACAAAAAATACCTGGAAACAAATGAAAATGATAGCATGCCATACCAACTCATATGGGATACAGCAAAAGCTGTATTAAGAGGAAAATTCATCGTAATACAGGCACATCTTAACAAACAAGAAAAATCCCAAATAAGCAATCTTAAACTACACCTAACTGAACTAGAGAAAAAAGAACAAATAAAGCACAAAGTCAGCAGAAGGAGAGAAATAATAAAAATCAGAGCAGAAATAAATACTATTGAAATGAAAAAGGCAGTGGAAAGGATCAATGAAACAAAGAGCTGGTTTTTTGAGAAGATAAATAAAATTGACAAACCCCAAGCCAGACTTACAAAGGAAAAAAGGGAGAAAGCTCAAATAAACAAAATCAGAAATGAAAGAGGAGAAATAACAACAGACTCTGCAGAAATACAACGGATTATAAGAGAATACTATGAAAAACTATATGCCAACAGAATGGATAACCTAGAGGAAATGGATAAATTCTTGGACTCCTACAATCTCCCAAAGCTCACTCAAGAAGAGGCAGACAATTTGAACAGACCAATCACAAGGAAAGAGATTGAAACAGCAATCAAAAACATCCCAAAGAATAAAACCCCAGGACCAGATGGCTTCCCTGGAGAATTCTACCAAACTTTCAGAGAGGATTTAATACCTACCCTTTGCAAGCTATTCCAAAAAATTAGGGAACATGAAACACTTCCTAACACATTCTATGAAGCCAACATCACGCTGATACCAAAACCTGACAAGAACACCACGAAAAAAGAGAACTACAGGCCAATATCACTGATGAACATAGATGCAAAAATTCTAAACAAAATTTTGGCAAGCACAATCCAGCAATTCATCAAAAGGATCATACATCATGATCAAGTGGGATTCATACCAGGGACACAGAGATGGTTCAACATCCACAAATCAATCAACGTGATACACCACATCAACAAACTGAGGAATAAAAACCACATGATCATCTCAATAGATGCAGAGAAGGCATTTGACAAGATCCAACAGCCATTTATGATAAAAACTCTGAACAAAATGGGCATAGAAGGAAACTACCTCAACATAATAAAGGCCATATATGACAAACCCATAGCCAACATCATACTCAATGGGCAAAAACTGAACGCCATCCCCCTGAAAACAAGAACGAGACAAGGATGCCCTCTATCACCACTCTTATTCAACATGGTACTGGAGGTCCTGGCCAGAGCAATCAGGCAAGAAAAAGGAATAAAAGGAATCCAAATAGGGAGGGAAGAAGTGAAACTCTCGCTGTTTGCAGACGACATGATCTTATATGTAGAAAACCCCAAAGAATCCATTGGAAAACTGTTAGAAGTAATCAACAACTACAGCAGAGTTGCAGGGTACAAAATCAATTTGCATAAATCAGTAGCATTTCTATACTCTAATAACCAACTAACAGAAAAAGAACTCAAGAACACAATACCACTCACAATTACAACAAAAAGAATACAATACCTTGGGGTAAATTTAACTAAGGAAGTGAAGAACCTAGATAATGAAAATTACAAGGCCTTCCTGAGAGAATTGGATGACGACATAAGGAGATGGAAAGACATTCCATGTACGTGGATTGGAAGAATAAACACAGTTAAAATGTCTGTTCTACCTAAAGCAATCTACAGATTCAATGCCATCCCAGTCAGAATCCCAATGACATTCTTTACAGAATTAGAATAAAGAATCCTAAAATTCATATGGGGCAACAAAAGACCCTGAATTTCTAAAGCAATCCTGAGAAAAAAGAACAAAACGGGAGGCATCACAATCCCTGACTTCAAAACATACTACAAACCTACAGTAATCAAAACAGCATGGTACTGGTACAAAAACAGGTGCACAGATCAATGGAACAGAATTGAAAGCCCAAAAATAAAACCACACATCTATGGACAGCTTATCTTCGACAAAGGAGCTGAGGGCATACAATGGAGAAAAGAAAGTCTTTTCAACAAATGGTGCTGGGAAAACTGGAAAGCCACATGTAAAAGATTGAAAATTGACCATTCTTTTTCACCATTCACCAAAATAAACTCAAAATGGATCAAAGACCTAAAGGTGAGACCTGAAACCATAAGGCTTCTGGAAGAAAACGTAGGCAGTACACTCTTTGACATCAGTATTAAAAGGATCTTTTCGGACACCATGCCTTCTCAGAGAAGGGAAACAATAGAAAGAATAAACAAATAGGACTTGATCAGACTAAAGAGCTTCTTCAAGGCAAATGAAAACAGGATTGAAACAAAAAACAACCCACTAGCTGGGAAAAAATATTTGCAAGTGATAAATCTGACAAAGGCTTAATATCCATAATATATAAAGAACTCTCACAACTCAACAGCAAAAAATCAAACAACCCAATCAAAAAATGGGCAGGAGACATGAACAGACATTTCTCCAAAGAAGATATACGGATGGCCAATAGGCACATGAAAAGATGCTCATCATCGCTGATCATCCGGGAAATGCAAATCAAAACTACACTAAGATATCACCTTACACCCATTAGAATGACAAAAATATTTAAAACTAATAGTAACAAATGTTGGAGAGGTTGTGGAGAAAAAGGAACCCTCATACACTGCTGGTGGGAATGCAAACTGGTGCAGCCACTACGGAAAACAGTATGGAGATTCCTCAAAAAATTAAAAATAGAACTACCATACGATCCAGCCATCCCACTACTGAGTATTTATTCAAAGAGCTTGAAGTCAGCAATCCCAAAAGTCCTATGTACCCCAATGTTCATTGCAGCATTATTTACAATAGCCAAGACATGGAAGCAACATAAGTGCCCATCAACAGACGAATGGATAAAGAAGATGTAGTACATATATACAATGGAATACTACTCAGCTGCAAAACAGAACAAAATCATTCCATTTGCAATAACATGGATGGACCTTGAGGGATTATGTTAAGTGAAATAAGCCAGCGAGAGAAGGATAATCTGTGTACGACTCCACTCATATGAGGAATTTTAAAATGTGGACTAAGAACAGTTTAGTGGATACCAGGGGAAAGGTGGGGTGGGGGGGTGGGCACAAAGGGTGAAGTGGTGCACCTACAACATGAATGACAAACATTAATGTACAACTGAAATTTCACAAGATTGTAACCTATCATTAACTCAATAAAAAAAAGTAGTAGTGGAACAATTGAATATCCACATTCAAAAAAATGAATCTACACAAAGACTTTGTATCCATCTCAAAATTAATTCAAAATGAATCACAGATCTAAATGTAAAATACAAAACTCCTAGAAGATAAGATAGGAGAAAATCTAGGTGACCTTGACTATGGTGATGACTTTTTAGCTACAACACCAAAGTCATAGTCCATGAAAGAAATAATTGATAAGCTAGACATCATTAAAGTTAAAAGTTTCTACTCTGCAAAAGACACTGTCAAGAGAATGAGAAGACAAGCCACAGACTAGGAGAAAATACTTGCAAAAAACATCCGATAAGGAATTGTTGTCTAGAACATAAAAAGAACCCTTAAAACTCAATAATATGAAAACAAACAGGGCCGGCCCTGTGGCCAAGTGGTTAAGTTCTCACGCTCCACTTCGGCGGCCCAGGGTTTCACAGGTTCGGATCCTGGGCGTGGACATGGCACCTCTCTTCAGACCATGCTGAGGCAGCATCCCACATGCCACAACTAAAAGGACCCACAACTAGAAACATACAACTATGTACCAACGGTGCTTTGGGGAGAAAAAGGAAAAGTAAAATCTTTAAAGTATTTAATAAAAAAGAAAAAAAGAAAGAAAACAAACAAACCAATTTAAAAATAGGCCAAAGACCTAAACAGACATCTAACCATAGAAGACATGCAGATGGAAAATAAACATATGAAAAGGTGCTCAGACTTATATATCACCAGGGAATTGCAAATTAAGTCAATAATGGGATATTACTACATACATATTAGAATGACCAAAATCCAAAACACTGACAACACGAAACGCTGGCGAGGGTGGCACAAAAGAAAGTCTCAATCATTGCTAGTGGGAGTGCAAAATGGTACAGCCACTTTAGAATACAGTTTGATGGTGTCCTACAAAACTAAGCGTTATCTCCCCATATGATCCAGTGATCACATTCCTTGGTATTTACCTAAAGGAGTTGAAAACTCTGTCCACACAAAAACCTGCATGTGGCTGTTTATAGCAGGTTTGCTCATAATTTCCAAAACATGTAAGTAACAGAGATGCCCTTCAGTAGGTGAATGGGTCAATAAATTGTGATACATCCAGACATCCAGGAATATCATTCATCACTAAAAAGAAAAGAACTATCAAGTCATGAAAAGACATGAAGGAACCTTAAATGCATATTGCTAAGTGAAAGAAGCTGATTTGAGAAGACTACATACTGTAAGATTCCAACTATATGACATTCTGGAAAAGGCAAAACCACGTACGCAGTAAAAAGACAAATGGTTGCCAGGGGTTAGGAGGTGGGGAGGAATGAATAGGCAGAGCACAGAGGATTTTTAGGATGGTGAAAATACCCTATATGATACTATAATGACGGATATATGTCATTATATGTCTGTCAAAATCCATAGAATGTATAATACCAAGAAGGAACCCTGACGTACTCTACGGACTTTGGGTGATAATTCTGTGAATCTAAAACTGCTCTAAAAAATAAAGCCCATTTTAAAAATGCAAAACAAAAGCTTCACGCAGGCCTTCTGCCAAGAGCCCAGCTGCCAACCAGTTTCTGCAAACAAGAAATATTGCCTTTGCAATTCGGAGTGAATCCTTCACCTTAGCAAATGTATTTTTACTGGAACTTTCTCAAGTCTGCTGCAACTGGGCTCTCTTTCGATCGTCCATGCTTCTTTTCACTTTTTTCCATAAACTTCTGCCTAATTTCAACCCTGCTCACACCATGTCCCAGATTTTTTTTGCAAAAAAGGAGAAAGCTTTTACATTCAAGGATGAGTTCCTTACTTTCCGTATATTTCTGTGGCTTTTGCCCAAGAGCATCCTGCAGTTGGTGGTTGTAAGCAACGGCTATCTCTTTTGCATTTCAGGTTAAACTTCCCTTTTAGAAATATATTTCTGTAATATATTTCTTAGATCCATCACTACTGAGCCCTCTCACCACTCTATGCACTTTTTTTCACTTCTTTTTTTGAGGTTCCTATTAGAATGCAGATGCCTTATGAAGATTTTGTATTTATGTTAAGGTCTGTGAAATATCCCCATCTCCTAATTTATGAGATAAGTTTGTGAATAGCTGTTTTCCTTGTTTCTCTTGCATGATTTTTATGAGGAGAAAGAGAAAGAAGCTGACATGTACCCAGGTACATACCAAAAGTCTCACTATGGATGCAAAGGATGTTTATTATACTTTATCTAGTATTTCTATGTGCCTTATAATGAGTAATGGATGTGAGTAATGAGTAATGAGTAATGGAAAGAGTAATGGATGCTATGCAATGGCCAGATTCCCATTCAGGATGGAGGCACTCATCCCCCAGGTTCTGGGAGTGTTGGGAGCTGACAGCTTTCATTGCCACCTCCAGTAGCAGTTTACATCCAATACCAGGTCAATGCTGCTCTATAAGCACTTGGCACCCTTGTCTCAACTCAGAACAACTCTAAAGAGTTATCCCCACTCCAGATCTCCCTGTGGGATTAGCTAAAGCCTTTGTTGTAACTCTTACCACCCAACGGGGGTTCATCTGCCTACCGCAAGACATGCCAATAGTTGGGAGGCAAGGAGATAGGAGAGAAAGGGTTTTATTATAGCTTGCCATAAAAGGGGAAGATGGCCAACTAATGTGCAAAAGAACCATCTTACAGGACAAAAATTACAGGCCAGTTATATAGGAGGCTGGTCTCCAGGTAGGGGAGGCTTCTGGTCTTAGTTCCTGACAGTATTTTGTTTTACTGCATGTGCATCAGAGACTGGAACAAGGCCCTATACCCTGATCTTGCAGTTGTCATTGATGGTGGCTACCAGCATAGACTCTCTGACCGGGGGGTCATCACATTCCTAAGGAACTCAAAAGAACAAAGTTATCAACTTATAGCAGATAGGAGGGCCCATAAAATCTACAGAGCATGTCTCTGTTAGTTAATCAGAGGTCATTCAAAGTTACAATATGGTTCTCTTCTACAATGTGGCTTCCTTATGTCAACCTTAATTTGAGCCAGTATCATAACTGCATTACAGTTTAACTCCTACCTCTGCCCAATTTTATTTTCTTCACTCCTCACAGGTATTGATCCTAAAAGCACTCCCCCAAAACTTCTGATATGCTAACCTCCATCTCAAAGTCTTTTCTAAGGCATTCAACCTAAGACCATAGGCTCCAGATGTAGACTGAAGAAGCAAATGAAATGAAATTTTGGACCTGCATCATGTTGACTTGAAAAGCCTCAAAATTAGTTTATTTGGGAATAGCCAAAAGAATTGCAAGTCAGGGTGTGCATACTATGGCAAACCACGGGCAAACCCAACAAATAAGGAAGGGGAGCTGCCTTAGAGAGTAAAATGGGGAGCAGAGAGGGGCTGTTCTAAATGAAAGTCCATTGCGGGAAAGTAACAGTTCTAGGCACCAACAGCTTCTCATTGGCTGAGCTGTGGCATTTCTCATCGGCTGGGCTGTTGCTGGGTGGGGAGAGAAATCTTCCTTAAGTAGTAAAGTAGTTTTACTTCCTGTCAAAGATGCAAGTGTTTGTGTCTTCCTGTTTGGTGTAAATGATGATGTATAATAGGGCATAAGAGCTCCCTCTACAGGTCTTCCTGACTCCAATTTAGTTAAGGTTTCTTTT
Source organism: Equus caballus (assembly GCF_041296265.1). Taxonomy (NCBI): domain Eukaryota; kingdom Metazoa; phylum Chordata; class Mammalia; order Perissodactyla; family Equidae; genus Equus; species Equus caballus. The sequence continues at coordinate 997,944 of NC_091689.1, read as the reverse complement.
ACTAATTTCCACAATCACATGCCTTCCAACTGGCAGTAAGGATCTCATCACTGGAGGCAGGAGAAGCATGAATATCCCCCGGCATGCTGTAACAATGAAATTGTTTACAATGTCATGGATAGTGAAGTAGGATGGATTGTTGATTTAAAGGGAGTGTACTGAAAGGGACAAAATTTAAGCCATTTGAGAAATTCAGAGGAAATGGTAAATATTAAGCCTATAGACTTAGATGGCTTTGGGGTGTATTAGTTTGCTAAGGCTGCTTTAACAAAGTACCGTAAACAACAGAAATTTGCCATCTCAATTCTGGAGGCTAGAAATCCAAAATCAAGGTATCAGCAGGATTGATTCCTTCTGAGGGCTATGAGAGAGAACTTATCCCATGCTTCTGCCTAGCTTCTGGTGGTTTGCTAGTAATTTTTGGTGTCCCTTGGCTTATAGAAGCCGCACCTTGATCTCTGCTTTCACCTTCATGTGGTGTTCTCCCTGTGAGTGTCTCTGTGTCCAAATTCCCCCTTTTTCAAAGGATACCAGTCATAGTGAATTAGGGTCAACTCTAATGACCTCATCTTAACTAATTACATTGATAATGGCCCTACTTCCAAATAAGGTCATATTCTGAGGTACTGAGATTTAGGACTTCATCATATGTATTGGAGTTGGGGGGACACAATTCATCCCATAAAATGGGTGAGGGATACATGCATTAGAGAAGGACAATGCAAGGATGAGGGCAATTATTTCCCAAATAAGTGATAAATGTATAAACCTTTACATATCTTCAGCAACATGTAAAGAGATTTTCATCTATAGCCAGAGAGAGGAAAGACTGAGGATTAGGCCCAAGGCTTAATTACAAGAGTATTAAAGCACCAGAGAAGGTTGAATTCTCAATCCTGGTAAGTCTGATGGTTTCCCTGATTGGAAAGGCCTGGGACCCTGAAGAATGGAATAAGGACGTTTGTTTTGATGAACTCAGCAATCTTGAATCCCAAATCCTCCTGAATTTTCTGGGTCGACAGAAGTGGCTCACTCTTCTCTGTTAAAAACCAGCACTCTCTAATGACTTGGGATGGTGCAGAGGCCTCTGCTTTGAAAGACAATATGTACCTCCCTCAAGATCTATGCCATCCCTGATACAGACCCTGATAACAGTTTCCCTACATTAAACCCAGCACATATGGGGTTAAAACCAAAACACTCATTCCCTGCTTACTCCCTGGCTTCCTGGCTCCAGAATCCACTATCCTCCATGGAAACAGACACAGCCAAGGACAAGCATCTGGATTCATTATCTCCTCCCTGCAAAGACATATGGGCTGGTGGGAAAGCTGCTGACCAGCAAGGTCACGGGCTCCCTCCTCTCTGCAAGTAGTCTCAAGGCCAAACACAGGCTGGTGGGAAAGCTCTGACCAGCAAGGTCATATGCTCCCCCTCCCCTACCTAAAACCCCAAATAAAAATCCTTCCTTTTAGCTTTTTGGGGAGTTTGGGATTTCAGCATTAGCTGCCCTCTCTCCTTGCTCAGTGCTGTGCAATAATAAATTCCTACTTTCTTCCACTATCCCTGGTGTCAGAGATTGTCTTGCTGTGCAGCAGGTGAGTGAATTCACTTCAGGTTTGATATCATCCCCTCCTTTTGGCCACAATAACAATAACTAGGGTTAAGTCACAACATAATCTGGTGGAGGAAGTGCTAAACCTACTAATATAGGAATGGAATTATACCCCAAAGGAGCTGTAAGACCAAGCCAATATGTACTGATAGGGGTCATGAGAATACATATGAGATTGTACTCTGACTGTGAGGGAACAAGAAGAATAGAATATAAAATTGGATAAGGGAGAGTTTATCAATATGGGAGCACTCTCCCATAATACAAGATTTAATACCCTATAAAGGACACTGGGAAATGGAGATAATACGCTGCTAGGATGTTTCAAGGAAGCTTGGAGAAAGCATTTGCCCACATTAAATGAACTAGAAGTTTCAGACTGATGTGGCAGACAGTGAGAAAAGGGATCAAAAAGCTCACAGAAACTGGCAGGCTAAAGTGGACATATTATGTAAGGCTGGAATACTCAACAGATGAGTATGCTGAAAGACATTTTGTTTACCAAAATGATAAACAATGAGTTTGCAGATGCACATCAGCACATTAAGAAGTTCAATGGTGTCTGTCTACTAGAGGCCAGGATTAACAGCAGGAGATGCTGTTACAGAGTTGGGCTCTTTCACAGGAATGGAGATGACAGGATCCTAGAATAACAAAGGCCAGATGGGATTACTTAAGCATGAGAAGAAAGATGGGCACAAATATTGTCATGAACGACCAGGGAGACCTGACCTACATAGAGCTATGGAGAAGGTTAATAGAACATAACATCCCCAGGAGCATGAAAGATGAGCAGCCAGCAAGTATTGCTCAATCTGAAAAATCTAAATCAAGCAAGGATGATCAGGAGCCTGAGGGCAGCTGCCATAAAATAAAGTCATGATAAACCCTTGCTTAATTTTCAGACAGGAGCTAGTTTTCAGATTCAGTACCCATTAACCGAGGAGAAGCTGGGAAAACAACCCTGAAACACCACACCAAAGCATACAGTAATGGTTCCTCCTCTCTTCTCATAAGCAACTATGGCCATTTGCTCAGATAACTGAGGATTATTGGCATTGATGCCAAGCAACCCAAAGCACTATCATGGCCCCCTGATTAGTGGTGTGCTATAGCAGGACCAGAAAATAAATGGAGAGTCCTAGCCCACATCTGGCTCACAGTGGATCTACTAGGTCCATGGACTCACCCAGTGGCTATTCCTTGAATTCATAATAGAAATGCACACACTTGGGATTTTTCAGAACCCCAACATTTGTTCCTTGGCTTGTGATGTGAGCGCTATTGTAGTGAGTGTATTAGTTTCCTAAGACTGCCTTAACAAAGTACCACAAACTGATTGGCTTAAACAACAGAAATTTATTGTCACACAGGGTTGGTTCCTTCTGCTGGATAGGAGGAAAAGATCTGTTCCAGGGCTCTCTCCTTGGCTTGTAGAGGCTGTTTTCTCCCTGCGTCTCTTTGCATGATATTCCTTCTACATGTGTCTGCCATCTTATAAGGACACCAGTCATAGTGGATTAGGGATCTACCATATTCTTAATTAGATCTGCAGTGATCCTATTAACCCTATTTCCAAATAAGGTGACATTCTGAGATACTACGAGTTAAGACTTCAATATATGGATTTTGCAGGAGAAAGGGACACAATTCAACCTACAATAGTGGGGAAAACCAAATAGAAGCCTATGAAACTGCTGCAGCCAAGATAGTAAATAAAAAAAAATACATCCCAGAGCAATGATTTGTGGTACCTTTAAAGAACTATAGGGTGCAAGAGTGGTGGTTCCAGTCACATCTCCATTTATTGCACCAGTCTGGCCCCTACAAGAGTCAGATGGACGCTAGAGAATGACAGTGAACTACCACAAACTTGGCACATAAGTACCACCAATTGCAGTAGCCTCAGATACATAGTATACAGCCAATGATCTAACAAATATATTGTTCTCCATCCCTAACAAGAAAGATGATTATCAACAGTCTTCATTCTCTTGTAACAAAATAGTACACACTTATGGTCTTACCTGAAGGCTACGTTAAATCTCTGCTTCTCTGTCATAAGAGAGTCTCAAGAGACCCAGATGATCTGGATATTCCACACATCACTTCATTCCACCATAAAAATGACATCACATTAGTCAGTCAGATAGGCAAGAAATGGCAAGTACAACACGCGTTCCAGAGGGTGGAAGATAAACTCTCCAAAGAGACAGCGTATTCCATACTTGGGAATACTGTTCTGACCTCCATAGCAGTGACAAAAAAGCTGGCAACTTTGAGAGAGGCTAGAGAAAGAGGCTCCTCAGCAGGCCACATAGGCCATATGACTTAGCAGATCCAATATTATTAGAAGTTTCAGTTGTAGGAAAGATGTCATGTGGAGTTTATGACAAGCCCCAATGGAGAATACACAGAATATCCCTGGAAGAGTGAATCACCAGGGCATTCCCCACAAACTGTATTCATGCAAATTTCTGTCTCAAAGTCTAAGTTTTCAGATGATCTAATCTCTAGAAGATTCTAAGTACCTCCATCTAAAATTATTCCTTAAATTGTTAACACTTAGACAGTATCTTGAAAAGATATACACTTTACTGGAATGAGACCATCGCCCCACCAGTCAGCCCCAGGTTCAAAGTCAGCAATTACGTTACCATACTGATGCCTGTATGACAATGAAAAAGCTGGACTTCTATAGACCTGACTCACTGGCCTCCAGCTCATCAACTCTCTCCTCACCGTCCCTCCCTGCTTGCTCTCCCTTTTTACCTCCCGGTCCTGCATTAAATCACTGGGGAGTTTATAACACAAGGGAATGATTTCCTTCCTATGTGAAGAGAACACTAATCCCAGTAGCTGTTGTTTAACTAATGTCACATGTTATTTAAAAGAGAAGAATGATTCATTGAAGCAGTCTCACCAACTTAGAATCCACATTAGAGAAAAACTTAACAGTTCAGAGTGGAACTGGCAAGAAATGACAGATTTTTCCACAAACTATTTCATGATTATAAATTGACCATATTCCAAGTAGCTAATGAGCCATATCTTCTATTTTCAATATTCAGGTGAAATATTACCCCCACCTCCAGTCTGTTGATGCTGTGGTCTGAGTGTTTGTGTCCCCCCTCCAAATTTGTATGTTGAAATTCTATGCCCAATGTGATGGTATTAGGAGATGGGGATTTGGGAAGGTGCTTAGGTCGTGAAGGTGGAGCCTTCATGAATTGGATTAATGCCTTTATAAAAGAGGCTCCAAAGAGATCTCTTATCACTTCCATCATGATACAATGAGTGAGGATACAATGAGAAGTCTGCAACCTGGAAGAGAGACATCACCTGACCATGCTGGCAACCTGATCTTGGACTTCCAACCTTCAGAACTGTGAGAAATTATTTTATGTTGTTTATAAGCTACTCAGTCAATGGTATTTTGTTAAGCAGCCTGAATGGACTAAGACAGTTAGTGAGCCCTGTCAAGTCTCTCTCCAAAAATATATATTGAGAACATATTCACTTCCCTCTGTCTCCACTACCACATCTATTTCTGGGTGACCATTATCTCTTACCCAGAAAAGCTCAGTAACCTCCTAACTGGGCTCCATAGAACCACACACTGATCCCTTCTCCACAAATGTAAACAATCATTCTACACTCCTGCTTAAACCACCGCCCCGTCCCCAGGACTTCTGTTTGATGCTAAAATGAAATCCCAAATCTGTATCCTGGTCTCCAGTGCCTGGTATGACCTGGCCCCTGATTGCCACCCCTCCCCACATCTCACACCACTCTCCCACTCACTCACTACATTCCAGTCCAAACACAACAACCTTTCAAGTTGTTCTCCCTCCAGGGTTTGCACCTGCTCTTCTCTCTACCTGGAAGGTAGAGATGATCACAAAATGAAAAACCATCTGCTACTCCATTTTGGAGTTTCATATATCTTTGTACATTAACCAAGAAATAGCACATACATTGGGAATCCACTCCTCAAAACTAACAGGGGGTAGGGGCTGGCCCCGTGGCCGAGTGGTTAAGTTCGCACGCTCCGCTGCAGGCGGCCCAGTGTTTCATTGGTTCGAATCCTGGGCGCGGACATGGCACTGCTCATCAAACCACGCTGAGGCAGCGTCCCACATACCACAACTAGAAGAATCCACAATGAAGAATATACAACTATGTACTGGGGGGTGTTGGGGAGAAAAAGGAAATAATAAAATCTTTAAAAAAAAAAAAACTAACAGGGGGTAAGTAAAAAAGAAAAATTAGGGGAAGTAACGGAGAAGTACTGTCTCTCAGAATCCTAGGGAGCATGTATCTAGCATTGGCTGAGCAAAATGAGGAGGAAGACAATACGCCCCTGCCCCTCCAGCCTCCTATGTTCCCCCTTGTGAGAGCCATGGACAGCACAGAATTCCCTCTGGACTAAAGTGCTGGCCAGTACATGACTGTGCTCCCTTACTTACAAATTCAGCCATTTTAGAGCTGTCATATTTAATGTCACTTTCCTGCTAATATAAAGAATTAGACCATTGGTATAATTGCAATGATTCTAGATGAAGCAGGAAAACTGAATTAGGTATGAATGGGTTTCTTCACAAGCATCCACCCTCCCTAGAAATATGTTTCAGGAAATTGAATTACTTAACCCTAATTATTGGATCTTTATAAGTCTGACAGCTTTCAAAAAGGAATTCTCTAGCTTCATATTCAGAAACAAAATCTGCATTATTTACTTTCTACAGCTCTAATTGTTGCTTTACTCTTGACTAAAGTCAAAAGAAAGACCATGCAAGAGGGGAGCATGAAAACAAGATGACACAGTTTTAGCCTTGCCTGCTCATTATCTGAGTTCCAAATGACCATAAATGAAGCAAGTACCACCAGGATTCCTACTGCATTCTAAATTTTTGGTATATATTAGGATTCTCCAGAGAAACAGAATCAATAGAAAGATAGATAGATAGATAGACAGATAGATAGATAGAGATAGAGAGCAAGAGAGAGAGAGATTTATTATGAGGAATTGGCTCATTTGATTATGGAATGTAAGGAAACAATGGAATATAAGGGAAAGTTACTACGCACCCGCAGTTGATACTCAGTGTTCATTCATTCATGTAGTAAATATTCATTGAACTGTCATCATGTGCAGGACAAATGTGGCAGTGAATGAAACAAGACCATGCTGCACTCATCAAAGTTCTGTTAAAAAAAGGGGTTTTTTGAGGAAGATTAGCCCTGAGCCAATATCTGCCACCAATTCTCCTCTTTTCTGCCAAAGACTGGCCCTGAGCTAATATCTATGCCCATCTTCCTTTTGCTTTATATGTGGGATGCCTGCCACAGCATAGCTTGATGAGCAGTGTGTAGGTCTGCGCCCAGGATCCTAACCGGGGAACCCTGGGCCACCGAAGCGGAACGTGCAAACTTAACAACTATGCCACCAGACTGGCCCCAAAAGATATTTTAAAAGTCTAACGGCTAACATTTTTTTTGCCACTGATAAGGGCAAATCCTATGCTAAATATTTTATTCACATGCATTTCTCATTTACTTCTCAAAAATCTAAATTAATTCCCATATTTTAAAAATTACGTATGAAGGAAATGTGGTTGGCTGAATAATGGCTTCCCAGAGACGTCCCCGTCCTAATCCACAGAACCAGTGAGTGTGTTAATTTACATGGTAAACTGGAACCTTGAGGATATGACTCAATTAAGGATGGTGGATTCTGGGTTCCAGGTGGTCCCAATATAATCACAAGGGTCCTTATAAGAAAGAGGAAGGAATATCAGAGTCATTGGTAGATGTGAAGACAGAAGCAGAGGTGAGAGTGATTTGAGAAGGGACCATGAGCCAAGAAATGCAGGCACTTCTAGAGGATGAACAAGGCAGAAACCATCCTCCCCTAGAGGCTCCAGAAGGAGCACAGCCTGATGAGACTCTTGGTGTTAGCCCAGCGAAACTGACTTCAGACTCTGACCTCTGGAGCTTGACATAGTAAATTTGGGTTGTTTTACAGCACTACATTTGTGGCGACTTGTTATACCAGCAATAGGAAACTAGTACAGGAGGACAGAATTCTTAGGAGGTGAGGGCACTAAAACCACTGGTTCTCAATTAGGGCCCTACCTTCCAGTGATTGATTCATCAAATCTGATGTGGGAGCAGGTTATTTTGAAAATGTTCCTCCAGTGACTCTAACATTCACTCACAGATGAATAAAAGCTTTTGGCAGGGAAATGAGAGATGAGAACTCTCTCCTAAAATGTCATGCAAGAGGTAGAACTTCCAGGCCACAATTACATTTCATTGCATCCTAGTGATTATTTATAACTTTAAGTTGTTAAATCCTTCTACCCACCGAAATTAAACACTGTAACTAAATAGGTTGAGGATAAAGTAAAAATCATAAAAAGTACAATTCTGTACTCACAAAAATACGATTTTGTGAACAGGTTTTTACCTCTTCACAGATTTACCTCCTCATAAATTACAGATGGATATACTTTGCCAATATTCTTTAAGATCTTTCAGCATTTTACCTAATTTTACCTAAAGCTGTCACTTAATCTTTTTGTATATCTTTTGTTTGATATTTCACCATAAAAAACAAAGCCCCCATCTGTATAGGTCCTGCTATACTCTACCTCTGTATATCTCAGAGTCCTTAGGAATCTGTTCATCCTACCCTTAATAGCTCACTTACTCAAGCGTACTCTCTCATCCAATGTCATTGTTTGTTTAGCACATACAAGACTCCCCTCTACACATCCTTTGACTTGTGGAGATACACAGACAAATAAGACACAGTCTCCACCATCAAGAAACCATTTCCTCTCTGCTTTATCACCAATTTGTAAACTCCTTTATAACTGTATCTTTTATATCAGATTATAATTTTTTATGTCTATGTCCCAAGACTTGAGCTCTTGTGGGCAGGGAGCAGGTCAGGTTCATCTCTGTATCTGGGGAATTCCATAAATGTGAGCTTACACATGGTCCTGATGGACTGAATCAACCCAAAATGTGAATAAGGTAAACACACAGAGAATTCACCCTACAGATCGAATTTCTTAAATGAGAACATAGAAAATCACATTATATTGGGAGGATTTTACCAGATGGAGATAGCAGATATGGCATATTCAGGGCTTCATGGTCAGCAACCATTTCCTTTTCCTCCTGAGCACAAAGGAAGACAATATGTTCCAGCCTCCTGAATATAGATGGAGCCAAATGAGGCCACATGGGATCACGTGATGAGTTATGGCCCATGAAATGTGGGTCAAAAGAATGTAGGCTACTTCCAGCCCTGGCCCCTAACATCTGTTGGCCTTCAGAGTTTCAGTTCACTTTTTTCCTCTTTCTCAACAACCCCAGGGGCCATAAGTCAAAGATATTGGTGTTATAAAACAGAAAAAGTCTGGACACCTAAATGTCTGCATGTAGTCAGCCTCCTCCCCCAGCACCATTTTCATTAAGAACCATGATATAAGAAAACAATAAACTTTTACAGCATTGAGACCCTGAAACGTTGAGGTTGTTTATTACAGGGGTTATGCCCTGACTAATACAGACGAGGATGGCTTTCCAGGCAGCAGGAGTCACACAAACAAAAGCAGAAAGGCAGGAAAGCACATCCAATGGCTGGAAAATATAAGAAAGAAAGAGTCAGAAATCCATCCTAATGAAAAACTGAGAGCCAGATGCCAGAAAGGCCTAGATTGATGAACAAATGTGAAAGAAAAGGAACAGCAATAACTTTTTAAAAGTGATGAAATCAAAATAGTATTTTAGGAAGTACAGCTTGGAAGCAATGTGATCTAGATGAAAATTTAAGTTCTTTTGATGGGATAAAATCCCAACTCAAGGCAAGCTATGTGACAGCTCATTGGCTGCCATGTCAGTGAGGAGGACTGGAAACAGACCAGGTGCCTACCAGTAGCCCTCTTTTCACCTCCGATTCCCAGGAATGACATCAGCATCATGGTGGAGTGAGCTTTCCTGGTGATCACTCCCCTCCATGATACAACAAAAGAGACATTCATACTTCAACAGAGGACATCCAGACAACACAAAAGAAGTCTGAGAGACACACACAGCCATACCTTGGAGGGTGGAGAGGCTGGAGCCTTCCTGGGAGGAGGTACAACAGGGTAAGAGAAAATTAGCTCCCTCCCCAAAAGACTGAGATCCAGAATTGCATGCACCCTGCGAGACAGAAGGAAGGTGGAAGGGGGTGCCCATTCTTGGGAACATCAAAGATCCCTAAGGTCCCTCACAGCCTAGGAGAAAGTCTCTTACCAAGGTGAAAGCTAACACAGGGGTTACTTCATGAAACCTACACCCCAAGAGAGCAGATAGCAAGTGCAGAACAAGTAAGCCCATGAGAGCACACAGAAGAAAGTGCTCCTCCCTCCCACCAGCCCAGTACCTTGGATCTCGGTGGAATGGAGAAAGCTCAGAATACGCAGCTCTTGACCCCCACCCAGTGGTGATAGGTAGTAATGGCCATAAATAATACCAGGATGCAGAAGAACAGAGCCACGCCATCTAGAAGTATCAAAAATTATATTAAATCTCCAGACCAGAGAGAAAATGACAAGTATCCAGAAATCAGTCCTGAAGACACAGAAATATGCAATCTAAATGACAGAGAATTCAAAATAGCTATCATCAAAAAACTCAACGAGTTAAAATAGAATGTAGAGAAACAATTCAATGAGTTCAGGAGTCACTTCACAACAGAAATGGATACTATAAAGAAGAAACAATCAGAAACATGGAGATGAAAGACACAATGGATGAAATAAAACAAAATACGGCTTCCCTGAATGCTCAAGCAGACATCATAGAGGAGCAAATCAGCATAATTGAGGATAGACATATTGAAATGCTCCAGATAGAGGAGGAGAGAGAACAAAGGCAAAAAGGAAATGAAGAAAGTCTCTGAGAAATATCTGACTTAATTAGGAAATGCAACATAAGAATTATAGGTATTCAAGAGGGAGAAGAGAAGGAGAATGGAGCAGAAAGCTTGTTCAAAGAAATAATAGCTGAGAACTTCCCAAACCTGGGGAAAAAGATGGAAATCCAAGTGAAAGAGGCTATCAGATCTCCTAAATATGTCAATGTAAAAAGACCTACTGCAAGGCATATAGTAGTGAATCTGGCAAAAGTGTATGACAAAGGAAAAATACTAAGGGCAGCAAGGCAGAAGAAAACAACCTACAAAGGAACCCCTATCATGCTTTCAGTGGATTTCTCTGCAGAAACCTTACAGGCTAGGAGATACTGGAATGACATATTCAAAGCTTTGAAGGACAAAAACTTTCAGCCAAGGACAAAACTTTCTACCCAGCGAAAATATCCTTCATATATGATGGAGAATTAAAAACATTCCCAGATAAACAAAAGCTAAGGGAGTTCATCACAACAAGACCCCTGCCTGCTACAAGAAATCCTCGAGAAGGCCCTCATACCTAAAAAAATGGGGGAGGGGGAGAAAGGGGTTATAAATTACAGAGTAAGGAGATAAATAAGTAGGAAAAAATCAGAAAATTGTAGCTATACATCAGAACAGGTTAGCAAATACTCAAGTATAACATTAAAGTTAAAGGGAAGAAAAACACCAAAAACAAACATAATCTTGTCATTTTAATTACCAACTCACAGCGCAAGATGGAATAACATGCGACAAAACAACTTAGGAGAGGAAGAGGAAAGAGACTGAATTAGTTTAGTCTAAGGAAATAAGAGGCCACCAGAAAATGGATTATTTTACCTATGAGATTTTGAATACAAACCTCATGGTAACCACTAAACAAAAATGCAAAACAGAGACACAAATAATAAATAAGGAGAAAACAAAGAAATCCAACATAGAAAACTACACAACTCAATTGGTAGACCAAAACACACGGGACAAGAAACAAAGGAAATGCAGGAGATAGATCATCAAGACAGAAAATCAATAAGGAAACAGTAGAATTAAATGAAAATGAAAAGCTAGACTAGTTGGACTTAATAGACATATATAGAGCACTCCATCCAAAAACAGCAGAATACACATTCCTCTCAAGTGCACATGGAACATTCTCAAGAATAGACCATATGTTGGGAAACAAGGCGAGCCACAATACGTTTAAGAAGATTGAAATAATAACAAGCATCTTTTCAATCACAATGCTATGAAGCTAGAAATTAATTCTAAGAAAAAAACTGAGAAAGGGACAAAGATGCGGAGATCAAATAACAGGCTATTGAACAACCAACGGATCATTGAAGAAATTAAAGGAGAAATCAAAAGATATCTGGAGATAAATGACAATGAAAACATACCATACTAAGTCATATGGGATGCAGCAAAAGAGATACTAAGAGGGAAATTCATCGCAATACAGGTTCACATTAACGAACAAGGAAAATCCCAAATAAGCAATCTCAAACTACACCTGACTGAATTAGAAAAAGAACAAACAAATCCCAAAATCAGCAGAAGGAAAGAAATGACAAAAATAAGAGCAGAAATACATGCAACCGAAACAAAAAAAGCAGTAGAAAGGATCAACAAAACAAAGAGCTGGTTCTTTGAGATAATAAATAAAATTGACAAACCCCTAGCCACAATTACAAAGAAACAAAGAGAAAGCTCAGATAAATAAAATCAGAAATGAAAGAGGAGAAATAACAACGGATACCACAGAAATACAAAGGATTGTAAGAGAATACTACGAAAAGCTATATGCCAACAAAATGGACAATCCAGAAGAAATGGATAAATTCTTAGACTCTTACAACCTCCCAAAGCTGAATCAAGGAGAAATAGACAATCTGAATAAACCAATCACAAGTAAAGAGATCAAAACAGTAATCAAAAGCATCCCCAAAAATAAAAGCCTAGGATGAGATGGCTTCCCTGGAGAATTCTACCAAACTTTCAGAGAGGTTTTAATACCTATCCTTTTCAAGCTATTACAAAAAATTAGGAAAGATGGAACACTTCCCAACACATTCTACAAGACCAACATAACTCTGATACCAAAGCCTGACAAGGACAAAACAAAAAAGAAAAACTACAGGCCAATATTGCTGATGAACATAAATGCAAAAATCCTCAAAATATTGGCAAGCTGAATACAGCAATACATCAAAAAGATCATACATCATTATCAAGTGGGATTTATACCAGGGACACAGGGATGGTTCAACATCCACAAATCAATCAATGTGATACACCACACTAACAAAATGAGGAATAAAAACCAGATGATCATCTCAATAGATGCAGAGAAAGCACTTGACAAGATGCAAGTCATTTATAACAAAAACTCAACAAAATGAGGATAGAAGGAAATTACCTCAACATAATAAAAGCCCATATATGACAAATACACAGCCAACTTCATACTCAATGGGGAAAAACTGAAAGCCATCCCTCTGAGAACAGGAACAAGACAAGGATGGCCATTCTCACCACTCTTACTCAACATAGTACTGCAGGTTTTGGCCAGAACAATTTGGCAAGAGACAGGAATAAAAGGAATCCAAATAGGGAATGAAGAAGTGAAAATCCTAAAAGTCCATCAGGAAACTACTAGAAATAATTAACAATTACAGTAAAGTTGCAGGGTACAAAATCAACTTACAAAAATCAGTTTCATTTCTATACTCTAACAATGAACTTACAGAAAGAGAACTCAAGAATACAATTGCATTTACAATTGCAACAAAAAGAATAAAATATCTAGGAATAATTTGAACCAAGGAGGTGAAGGACTTATACAATGAAAAATAGTAGATGTTGTTGAAAGAAATAGATGATCACATAATGAAACGGAAAGAGATTCCATGCACATGGATCGAAAGAATAAACATAGTTAAAATGTCCATACTACCCAAGGCAATCTACTGATTCTATGCAATCCCAATCAAAATCCCAATGAAATTCTTCATGGAAATAGAACAAAGAATCCTAAAATCCATATGGGGCAACCAAAGACCCCGAATTGCTAAAGCAATCCTGAGAGAAAAGAACAAAACTGGAAGCATCACAATCCCTGACTTCAAAATGTACTATCAAGCCATAGTAATCAAAACAGCATGGTACTGGTACAAAAACATGCACACAGATCAATGGAACAGAAGTGAAACCCCAGAAATAAAATCGAACATCAACAGACAGCCTATCTTCAACAAAGGTGCCAACAACATACAATGGAGAAAAGATAATCTCTTCAATAAATAGGTGTTGGGAAATCTGGACAAGCACTTGCAAAAGAAGGAAAGTAGACCATTATCTCATGCCATACACAAAAATAAACTCAAAATGGATCAAAGATTTGGAGATAAGTCCTGAAACCATAAAACTCCTGGAAGATAATATAGGTAGTACACTCTTTGACATCGAACGTAAAAAGATCTTTTCAAATACCATGTCTTCTCAGACAAGGGAAACAAAAGAAAAAATAAACAAGTGGGGCTTCATCAGACTAGAGTTTCTGCAAGGCAAAAGAAACTAGGATCAAAACAAAAAGACAACTCACCAATTGGGAGAAACTATTTGCAAATCACATATCTGATAAGGGGTTAATCTCCATGATATATAAGGAACTCACACAAGCGAACAACAAAAAAACAAACAGCCTGATCAAAAAATGGGCAGTGGAAATGAACAGACATTCTTCCAAATTATACAGATGGTCAATAACCATATGAAAATATGTCCAACATCACTAATCATCATGGAAATGCAAATCAAAACTACACTAAGATACCACCTTACACCCATTAAAATGGCTATAATCACAAAGACAAAAAGTAACAAATGTTAGGGAGGGTGTGGAGAAAAGGGAACCCTCATACACTGTTGGTGGGAATGCAAACTGGTGCAGCCACTGTGCAAAAGAGTACAGAGATTCCTCATAAAACTAAAAATAGAAATATCATATGACCCAGCTACTAGTAGATACCCACTACTGGGTATCTACCCAAACAACTTGAAATCAACAATCCAAAGTGACATATGCACCCCTATGTTCATTGCAGCACTATTCACAATAGCCAAGACATGGGAACAATCCAAGTGCCCATTGACCAATGACTGGATAAAGAAGATGTGGTGTATATATACAACGGAACACTACTCAGCCATAAAAAAAGACAAAATCATCACATCTGCAACAACATGGATGGACCTGGAGGGTATTACACTAAGTGAAATAAGCCAGCCTGAGGAAGACAAACACCATATGATTTCACTCATATGTGGAATATAAACAAACACATGGACAAAGAAAACAGTTCAGTGGTTACCAGGGGAAGGGGGGTGGAAGATGGGCACAGGGAGTAAAGGGGAACACTTATACGGTGATGGACAAGAAATAACGTACAACTGAAATTTCACAATGATGTAAACTACTATGAACCCAATAAAAAAAAAATCCCAACTCAAGTTAGATTATCGAAAAAAAGAGTTTTCTGACTCACATAAGTAAAAAG
Organism: Equus caballus; assembly: GCF_041296265.1. Lineage (NCBI taxonomy): Eukaryota > Metazoa > Chordata > Mammalia > Perissodactyla > Equidae > Equus > Equus caballus. The sequence continues at coordinate 982,820 of NC_091689.1, read as the reverse complement.
CCAGGTGTAATTGGATCCAGGGTTTCATTAGGACTCAGTCTCCCTCCTTATTACTCAGCTTTCCCCTCTGATGGTTTTATTCTCAAGTCGTGATAATCCCCAGCAATTCCAATCTTGCTTTATATTAAGATCAAGTCCAGTAGAAAGAGATTCTCTTTCCCAAATAAAAGTAGAGTTATTTTATTATATAAAAATAACGCTCTGAAATAATTGCTGTTCTCAAGTTCAGGTCACATGCTCTTGGCTGCAGGAGAAGAGCAATCCTATTATATCCATGACTCATTGCTGCAGCAATGCTGTGTAACAAACAGCCACAGAGCTTCAGAGGCCACAGTGATGAGCATTTACTGCTCACATGCCCGGGGTCTGCTGGGATTGGGCCAGGAAGGCCCTGTCCCTCTCACAGCCTTCCATGGCTTAGCAGGAGCACAAAAAAAGAATCAGAAACACGCAAAGCTTCTTGAGGACTTGATTCACTTTTACGTAATTCTATTGGCCAAAGGAAATCAGACAGGTGGGGAAATAAATTCCAACTTTATAGGAAAACTCCAAAAGGTACATGCTAAAGGGTGTGATATGACAAAGATGAAGAACTGAGACCACTGATGCAACAATCTACCACACCCCTCAAAACCCCATGGGCAGAGTGGGAGAGGGATGGTTCTCCAAGGGAGACGTGAGTGCTGTTACTGGAAAAAGTGGTGAATAGATGCCGGTTGGCAAAGTCACAAGATGGCCACTTGTGGCTGATGGAGCAGAAAGCAGAGTGTCTGAAAACAGATGCAGCACTAGTTTCCTCTGGCTGCTGTAACAAATACTACCAACTGGATGGCTTAAAACGAAAGTTTATTCTCTCACAGATTGGAAGGGCAAAAGTGTGAAATCAAGGTGTCAGTAGGGCAGCGCTCCCCGAAAAGCTCTGGGGAGAATCCATACTTTGCTTCCTCCAGTTTCTGGTGGCTCCTCACACTCCTTGGCTTGGGGCTGAAGATCCAGTGTCTGCTTCTGTCTTCACATGGCCTTCTCCTCTGTGTCTCTTCTCCTTTTCTTACACAGACACTTTTTAAAAACTTTATTTTTCAGAGCAATTTAAGGTTTACAGCAAAATTGAGGGGAAGATGCCAAGACTTCCCATAAACTCCCTGCCCCGACATGTGCATAGCCTCCCCCGTTATCAACATCCTGCACCAGAGGACATTTGACAAACCTACCTTGACACGTTATAATCACTGAAAGTCCATCACTTACTTAGCGTTGACTTTTGGTGTTGTATATTCTATGGGTTTGGACAAATGCATAATGGCATGATGGATATCATCATAGTATCATACAGAGTATTTTCACTGCCCTGAAGATCCTCTGTGCTCCTCTCATCCCTCCTCCTCTCCTCCAACCTCCGGCAACCACTAACCTTTTGCTGCCTCCATAGTTTAGCCGTGTCATGCAGTTGGAACCTTATAGTGTCTACCCTTTGCAGATTGGTTCCTCACTTAGCAATATGCATTTAAGGCTCCTCCATGTCTTTTCATGGCTTGATAGGTCTCTTCTTTTTAGCACTAAACAATATTCCATTGTCTGGTTGTACCACAGTTTATTTATTCATTCACCTACTGCAGGACATCTTGATTGCTTCCAAGTTTTGGAAATTATGAATAAAACTGCTATAAACATTCATGTGCAGGTTGTTGTGTGGACATAAGTTTTTAACTCCTTTGGGTAAATACCAAGGAGTGTGATTGTTCGATCACATGGTAAGAGTATCTTTAGTTTTGTAGGAAACTATCAAACTGTCTTCCAAAGTGGCTGTACCATTTTGCATTCTCACCAGCAATAAATGAGAGTCCCTGTTGTTCCACATCCTCATATCATTTGGTGATATCAGTGTTCTGGATTTTGGCCATTTTAGTAGGTTTGTTGTGGTATCTCACTGTTTTTTGTTTTTGTTTTGTTTTGTTTTTGAGGAAGATTACCCCTGAGCTAACATCTGTGCCCATCTTCCTCTATTTTACATGTGGGACATCTGCCACAGCATGGCTTCACAAGCAGCATGTATGCTCACAACCGGGATCTGAACCGGCAAACCCCGGGCCACCGAAGCGGAGTGTGCAAACTTAACCGGTAAGCCACCAGGCAGGGTCCTCACTGTTATTTTAATATAGGCACTTTTCATTGAGTTTAGTGTCCACCTAGTGAATCCAGAATGATGTCTTCTTGAGATCTTTAACTTAATTCCATCTGCAAAGACTGTTTTCCCAAATAAAGTCACATTCTCAGGTACCAGGGTTAGGACTTGGACATATCTTTTTGGAGGCTACAGTTCAACCCATTACAGATGCTATTAGAAAGGGCCAGTAAAGACAGAATACAAACTAATACAGAGTCTTTGATAGTGAGAATGTAAAGAAAGCAATGTCTGAAAAATGTTAGAAGTAGAATCACTTGTATTTGAGACGGGTGAAGCTTGTCCATTTCCCCAAACTTTGAGGCCAGGTCATAATAAAAGCAAGTCTCAGACCAAAATCTACTGCTTGTACAGACGTTTATTAAACATGTATTTGCGAGCAAGAACAAAACGGTTCACACTGCATGATAAAAAAAAAAAAAAAAACCCAGCTCTTTTTCCTATTAAGTGTTCTAATGACCTTTGTATAAAAGTCCACTTGAAGCTGACTCAAAAATATTCCAGAGGCAGATTCTATTAACATTATAGTTGTCATCAGAAATCCAGTAGATGGACACAAGATCGTTTGAGGATAACACTCATGGTGCTAAGTGTGGGAAGCATTTCTGAAATATTCCAGCTAATCGTATAACTTTAACACCCCTAATTATCCCAGTACTATCTGATTAATGATTATGATGATGAATAAGTCATTAATTTTACCAATGAAAATATATTTCTGATATTCACTTTGCTAATTAGCAAGGCATCTGGGTTTGGTATCCACATCTGGTGAGACAGAGAAGGCAGAAGCACTTGAGGAAACTGAGGCACAGAAAAGAGTAAGTGATTGCCCTAAAGTCACGTAGATAGCAAGGGTCCCAGCTCATTAACTCTGCATCCCACAATGATGAGCCTGGTCTCTTCCTCTTAATCTCTCTGGACTACTTATATTGGTAAATACTCTAGACGCAACTTGACTCTACTGCTTTGAGGCTAGAACTAAAAAGAATAGGTTGTAATTGAAGCTGTAGAAGTGATTAAAGAAAATGTGTGACGCAAGAAACCCATCTCAAACTTTTCCACATTTACTGTCATCTGATGAAAAGAATCCTAAGGGTTGTGTGTGGCCAAAAAGGTTAAGGTCCATTCATAACAGTAGTTACTTTGAGTAAAATACTTGTTTGAAATAAATTACAAGCAATTAGTTCCTAGTTTCATAAATCCTAATATGAGATCATGTTTAGTACCCCCAGATAATACTGATTTTAAATAGGGTGCCAATATTTGCCACTATTGTATTTTTAAGGGACTTTACTGGCCAGCAATTTAAATATATTATTTGTGATCAAAGTTCCTCCATGATCAAATTGTGATCAAATTGTTGTCCATAGTGGGAAGAAAGTTCAAGGAACTTTTAAAAGTTAAAAAAGAAAAAACTCGTAGTTTTCCCAAGTGGAACTCATTTATTAAATTCTTGGGATATTTTTAGCATAGCTCTAATTTTGAAATTAGCGCACCAGGAGAAAGGTGATCTCTAAAGCAAGTTTACACAGTTTGGGAACAGATCAAGGTCAGTCTCTCTCTCGCTCCTTGCTCTCTCTCTAACATCTTTCTATCTATACATCTTATTTAATTGAGCGAACCTTCGAATGTAACAACCTTCAAATTTATGGTTTGCTGTGTAGACACAAAGATACTTTGTCAAATATCCCCAAAAGGCAAATACCTTTAAATTGAGAAAATGGGACACCGTTCATCAACTCCTTGACTGTCAATCTAGGAAGATAATATTGTGCTAGAATTTTCATTAGCTTCAAAGCTGACATACTATGGCATAGATATCTGCATTTCATCCAGAAGCAGCTGGGTGAAAATTCACAATGCAAGCGTCATTTAGTGCCTGTCTCCCTCTGGTAATAAAAGAAAACCACTATCACCCTCTGGCTATTCAAAGAAAACCCCAGGGATTTGTCTCTGCAGTTTCCTCTCTTTAGCAAGGCCTAATAGCTGAGGCAATATCCGCCCTCAATCTGCAGATTCCACCCAGGTGTGACTGAGACCACACCTGCCTGCAGACCTCAGACAACCAGCAAGAGTCCAGGAAGCTGGCACAACCTTGCACAGCTGACACTGACATGGTGCCTCTTCTGGCTTCTGCAAGCTTTGGGGCTCTTCCTTCTCCATGGTCACTGGTAATTAAGTCTACTATGGGATGCCAGGATTTACCTCTTGCATCACAGCAGCAAGCTCCCAGTAACTGTTCTTTATCCATCCTTTCTCTGTGCCAGCAGCTGGCACCAAAGTCCTTCGCATTTATTTCGTTCTTTCTTCTACTATAAGAACCAGGACCCAGGAAGGCCTGGGCCTGGATTTTGAGGGAGGGCTGAGCTGTTTTTTTCACATTTTCCCCAAAGCAATGAAGTCTTCCTCATCCACTCAACGTTTCCAAGCCCCAGCCTCAACCCAGGCCCGCTGTTCTGAAAATTCCACTTTGAAAGAGAGGCAGTTGAATGGTAGGAGGCTTTAGCTAGTCAAAATGTGTGATGGTTAAGAAGAAAATGTTTACTAACCATTTAACCAGGTGGTTTACTAATATTTCATTTAGCTTCACAACAATCCTCTGCAGTGTCCCTCTTTCACAGTTGAGAACTCTGACATCTGGGATAAGCACCTTGCCCAGGGTTCTGCAGATGGTATTCGATAGAGTAGATAGAGCCCACTCAGCCTTCCATAGCATCTCTTTATTTAGTATACTCTCCATCTCTCTCTCCCCACCTCCCTCCGTCTGTCTTCCCCTCTCTGCCCTCCCATCTCCTTTTCAAGATCAAGGTTCAGAATAATTAAAACAGTGAATAATTAGCTCATGAACAGACACAGGACTTATCTCCATTGTACTGTTAGCCCCTGATTTATATTTATTTGTTTACTGTCTGCTTCCACACTCAAGCTCCACAGGGCTAAGAAACATGTTTTATTCAATTTTGACTATAGCACCTGGAAGAGTGTCTGGCATGCAGGCAAGTATAAGACTCCCAACAAATATTTGCTGAATGAATGGATGGATGGACAAGCAGATGAATGGAACAGAAAGTCTAGAAATAGATCCAAATATATAAGGGAATGCAAAGATAGGGGTGGCATTTTAAATCAGTAGAAAAGATGGATTATTCAATAAATGGTGCTGGGAAAAAATGGTGAGTCCTGTGGGGGAGAAAATGTATCATTATCAATAAGTTTCATAGAGATTGAAGATTTATATAAAAAAATGAATCTATAAAAATTCTAATATAAACTGTGGGAGAAATTTCCTGTGGGCGCAGATTGGGGCACTCCTATCTGTTTCCACAAAGCACTGCACTTCTTTGCCAGTTAATAAAATGGCATCACGCTCTGTTGTTGGAAGCGTGTGTATGTTTACGTGTATATGTGTGCCTGGCGTAAGGGGGGTGGGGCCCGGCAGAGAAGTAAACACGGAAGGAGAAAAGTTGATGATTTCTTGAACAGGAGAACAGATGCCTCTTTCTCTTAGAGTGAAAGGAAGAATGGGTGGGCATGCAGACAGATTTGAGGGGACATGGGAAGTTGAAGGAGTTCCCGGCAGACAGAGTAAGTGCAGGATGGTTCATTTAAAATAAACAAATAAATGATGCTCTTGAATTACAAGTGTAATTCATGGTCCACATACTTTCAGTCCAGAAGCTGACACTCAACAATATTAAAACTTGTAACTATAGATTAATTTTATGAAATATTTTCCCTTTGATTAAGATGCCGATCACTCAAGAAGTGTACCCTACAGAAACAATCCTCCCAATTTAGGAAGGGGCTGTAGCAGACACATTCTGTCATGATGTTCAGGTTTCAGTGGAAATTATGTCAAACTTACCTACTCAAATAAAGCTTAAAAAATTGTCGAATTGAGGGGCTGGCCCAGTGGCATAGTGGCTAAGTTCACATGCTCTGCTTCGGCAGCCCAGGATTCGTGGGTTTGGATCCTGGGCATGGAGCTACACACCACTCCTCAGGCCATGCTGTGGTGGTGTCCCACATACAAAATAGAGGAATACTGGCACAGATATTAGCTCAAGGACAATCTTCCTCAAGCAAACAAAGGAAGATTGGCAACAGAGGTTAGCTTAGGGCCAATCTTCCTCACCAAAAAGAGATTATCAAATTGAGACCAGGTCCAGTTACTATGGCAAAGGACCTATATTCTGGGAGAAATCTTACCACGAAGGCTTATCTTACCCTGAACAAAAGTCAACTCTGCAGAAGAATAATTCCACGTTACACAAGCAAACTGGCTTAGCAATCATCCTTCTGACACTGTCCAGGACCCATACAACAGCATTGCACATGCTCAAATTCCTGTAGTCAAAGACTGTAACACACTAAAACTTGTACAAAATTTCTCCACTTGATGAGATCACTTTTGCTTTGCAACAGAGAACATATATACTTCTAATGAGCTCTGTGCAAAATAAAAACAAATAACAGAGCAACCCTAGAAGATGGATTTTGTAATTCTTTTGACATTTGAGCGATAATTTCTTGTTTAACAAGGGGTCTGACTAGTATGTTTATTCTGGGCATGGCCCAGAGGGAAGCAGTGTAGACACAGGTCAGGGTTTGAAGCGTGAGTATTAAACACATCCACTCTTTTTTTTTTTTTTTAAAGATTTTATTTTTTTCCTTTTTCTCCCCAAAGCCCCCAGGTACATAGTTGTATATTCTTCGTTGTGGGTCCTTCTAGTTGTGGCACGTGGGACGCTGCCTCAGCGTGGCTTGATGAGCAGTGCCATGTCCGCGCCCAGGATTCGAACCAACGAAACACTGGGCCGCCTGCCGCGGAGCGCGCAAACTCAACCACTCGGCCACGGGGCCAGCCCCTAAACACATCCACTCTTAATCCTGACAAGCGGAATTTCTATAAAAATCCTGTGGGCTAAAGATACTTGAATTGCTTTTTTTTTTTTAAGAAAATGTTCTAAAACATAAAACAGCAACTACTTTTGAAACTATTGTCTTCTGCAGGGGAAAAATATATATATTTCAGATAAATTTTGAAAAACAAATTCCAGACTCATTTTTCGCAATGTATCATCGAGATATTCTTCAAATCAAATATAAAATAATAAAATAATACTTCCTAGTCACTCAGTTTTTATAAATTTATAAACAGGCAGACACCTAGTGACTCCGGTTAGAGGAGCTGGCATTTTCCTCAGTCTAGGAAAGGACCACGTGGACCACGACATGGACTCACAGGTGTCAGAGCAGAAGCACTGAGCAGCCTCATCCTAAAGCCCCTCCCCTCTAAGAGGCATGGCACACACAGACTCCAGCTTTTACACATACAAGATGTGTATCTTTGTGTAATATCAAATAAGCACTAGAAGAGTCAGAGAGGAAGAGCTATATGCGGGGAGGGGCTGTTGTTTCCTTCTCACACTCCAAGGGTTAAGGAATTTTACATTTCAATTGGAGAACTGGGGTAATTTTTTTTTCTTCTTTGAACTTCGAGTTTTTTTAAAAAGTGTTTTTAGGAGTTGCTCTGCCTTTTTTGTACTCCAAAACACAGATACTTCTCAATGATGACAATAATAATTACCATTTACTGAGTGCTTATTATAATCCTGTCATTGTTCTAACCACTTGATCCCCATTATCTGAAAAGTCCTCCCAACACCCATGATATAGGTACTGTCGTTCTTTGTTTACAGGTGAGTAAGTGGAGGTTCAGAGAATTTATGCTGCACCTGCTAAGTCCATGCCCCTACTAGCTGGCCTGCTGCAGTCAGCCTGTGTACAAAGTGCCCGCAGAAGACTCAGGCAAGCCAGGGCATTTCCCCAGCACCAGGCAGACTCCAGCTGAGCCCTTGGTGCACTTCCCCTTGCTTCTGTTTTAATTATGAAATAATCTCTTAACTTCTTGGTTCCACTTTCCTGAACTTTCCTGCTGTCTGACAGGCGGCCCCGTGACACTGCGTATTTGTCATCACAGCTAAATGAAGTTTAAAGCTTCTGAGGAGCTGGACAGCCCCTCTGTGCCGTCACGGTCTGGAATCTCGCATTCTCCTATGAAGAGTGAACACTTTGCTCCCCCAAAGGTGAAGAAAGTTTAAAGACTCACATTCTCAGCAGTTGCTTCTACCAGACCAGAACATGTAGCCAGAATTATTACTCAGTTTTAGAATCTGGACAAATGAAACTTTCGTACCTTAGCTTGTTGTAGTATTAGCTTTAAAAATCCCTCGTGTTGATTACAAACTGATTACAACACTTTCAAAGTGTTGACTAGTAAAGGGGGCTTTGCCATTCTCTCTCTTTTTCCAAAATTGGGAGAACCAGCAACTGAAAGAAATAAACGGAGTACCCCTTGCTCACCCAGGGATCGGGCCACAACACAAGGATTATCTACAGTGTCCGGTGAAGATATTGGTCTAAATATTGACAACTAGAAGGAGCAGCTGCTGCAAATCCTTTCCAAATGAATGACAGCTGACTCAGTCAGAAGGAAGGGTCAGGTTCCGTGGGTTTTGTTTGTTGCTCTGGCGACTTGGGAAGAGCACAGCAGCTCAGAAGAACTAAGGTAAGGAAGACAGTAATGTAACTATGTACTGGGCTCTGACTGCTGCCAGCCTGGATGCTTTACATATCTTGTCTTGCTTTAGCCACAAAACAATCCTGTGAGGTAGATACTATTAATATCTCCATTTCACAAATAAGGAAACAGAGACATGGAGAGATGAAGTCATTCAGAGCAAGATTTCCCACCTTGAGATGTCCAATCTGTCAAATGCTGTCACTCATGTTTTTCCACTGTGCTGTAAAAATAAAGGGGGGAAAGAAGCAAACCAAGTAGGCCCCCCCACAGTGTCAGCTCCCTACGTGGTACTGTTACCTCGCTCCTTCACTTATCACACCCTGTCTTGTATTTCAAATCATCTTGGGCAGTCTAATTTTCATAACTGTATTTCAAGCTCTTTCAAAGGACAGACTTTATCTCGTACAACATTGTGCCCTCAGCTTTAGGAGGAACTCAATAAGTATTTTTTGAGCAAGAGAATAAATGAATAACTGAATGAATTTCACTCTCCCAGGCTTTGGGGACTCTTTATCTCCTACCACTTCAAATTTAAATTTCTTGGTGTGATATTCAATAATAATAGAAGTACTGGCCAACAATCACTGAATAGTTACAATGCAGCAACCCCTGCGCCACATTCTCTACCAGCACCTGCACCTTAATCCGGACAACGACAATAGACAAGTGGTGAGGAGCAGAGTCGGGAGGCAAACTTAGGTAGTCTCACCCCTAAATCTGTGCACTCAGCCCTGTGTCGCGGGTGCCTCCCAGGCGCTACCTCGCTACTGAACCTGAATTTCTACTTCCTCCCAACATACATCCTCCAGTTAGATTGGCTTTCTTGTTGTCCTTCCTTCCTTCCTTTCTATAAGCCTTTCCTAATTTTGTTCCACGCTCACTTAGTGTCCTGATCTTTCTTTCCCTTCTGCTAACTCCTAAAGATCCAGGTTCAAGGTATATGCACTAACTGGAATGTTCCCTGACAACTCTGACCCTAATAGACATTTCAGTTAGTAAAAGCATGGCTTGTAGAACTCTTGGGTGAAAGACGTGACTTATTCCTGCCAGGAAGATATATAGGGAAAGGGTTCATGAAACATTGGGTGATTTGCCTAAATTATCTGGGTAGTTTGTTTACCCTTTCGTTTCATTTTAGCCCAAATCACTCTGTGCTCAGAAGCATATTTGTTCTTATTTCACAAGAGGAAACGTAGTAACTTTACAACAGAGAAACCTGGTTGACACCATCTTAACCAAATAAAGAAATTAAAATTAAGGTGTTTCAAATTAACCTCACCAAGTATGGGACAAAGCAGCATCAGGGACATTCTGATGCAACATACTGAGAGGGACATCACATTACTTATGTACCAATTCTGTCATGAATTACAAAAAAATCTAATTTTTGTCAAATTGATTATAAAAAGCCATTACTAAAAGTCATCATCGCCTGCAAAGGCTTGTGAGTATGTGAGTGGACGAGAAGAAAATCAGCTAACACTTACAGAGTGTTATATGCGGAGGTGCAGCAACAGCGTCCTGGCCCAGGTCATGGCCATGGTCGGGGCAGAGGTCAAGGTCAAGGAGCTTGCTGAGGCAAGGCCAAGGGGAAGAAGTGGCTCCTCATCACTAAGCTGGGCCCCCTGATCAGGACATGAGACAAAGTTCTTGGAGGAGTTCTATCTCTTCTCCCTGTCAAGGAGTCTGAGCCCATTGACCTTTCTCTGGAGGCAGCTCTCAAAGGCGGGGTTTTGAAGAATAGGCCCCTGCAAAAGCTAACCTGCACTGGCCGGTGGACCAAGTTCAAGGCATTTGTCGCCATCAGGGACTACAACAGCTATGTTGGTCTGGGTGTTAAGTGCTTCAAGGAGGCAGCTGTCGCCAGACACAGGGCCATGGTGCTGGCCTACATTTCCATAGATACAGGGTGGCGAGGCCACTGGGGGATCAAGATTGGCAAGCCCCACATCATCTCTTGCAAGGTAACAGGCCTCTGCGTCTCTGTGCTGGTGTGCCTCATTAATACCCCCAGAAGCACTAGCATCATCTGGGCCCCTGGGCTCATGAAGGTGCTGAGGTTGACCAGTATGGACAACTGCTACGCTGAGGCCAGAGGCTGTGCTGCCACCCTAGGCACTTTGTCAAGGTCACATTTGCTGGCATCTCCAAGATCCACAGGTATCTCATCCCACCACCCCTAGAAAGAGACCGTGTGTGCAAAGTCTCCGTGTCAGAAGTTTACTGACCTTCTAGTAAAGACCCACAGCAGAGTCTCTATGCAGAAGATCCAGGTTCTAGCTGTAGCCACCACATAGTGTTTTTATACAAGAAAAATAAACTGAATTAAGACTGAAAAAAAATCAGTTGTGTTAACTATACAGAATCCTAGACCTCATCATTAGACCTTCTGATTCAGCACGTGCTGCTGCTGAAGTGACCTCAGACACACCCACCACAGAGATAGTGTCTTATCATCATCCTCATTTTTCAAAGGCTCAGGGAGACCACGCAGAGAAGGGTCTCTCATTGCCCCATACTAGCAGGTTACTTGATCAGCTAATTATCATCTTGAAAAACCAAGAGTTTGGTCCCATGAAGCTACTAAATACCCTGGCACAGACTCCTACTGGTCCAGGTAGGTCAGACCGTCAGCCAGCAAGTCCAGAATTCTAGCAAGCCCGCATGGAGCCGTATGCTCCCACTGCCAACTAACATTATTCACATGCTTCTGTTTGGAATGAAACTTTTTTAAGCTTCTTTTTTATTTTCAGCATTGTTTTTAGTTCTGTTGCCACCCAAAATTGGGGTTCTCTGCCCAATGCACATAAACAAGCTAATTAATTATGGCACCAGCCTTTGAGGGCAGAAATCAGCTTTTTATTCTGCCAGATTGATCTCCAGGGTGACATGGGGCGTGTGCCCTCAGATCTGTCTCCCCGATTCAGGATTTGGGAGGAAATTTAAGAGGTTAGGGAGAACAGACTGGCACAGGGAAACACTGGCGGGGCAGATTTTGATTGGTGGGCTTCAGGCATTAATGGCGAGGTTCTGAATATTTATGATAGGGTTCTAAGCACGTGGTGGAGAAAGAATTGTAACACCGGATCTTCCTGAATGTGGCATCCCTCACTTCTGATAAGAGTCCGGCTTTCAAGTTGTAGTCCTGCCCTAGTCCTGTGGGAAGGGCATCTTTGGTTCTGAGGTCATTTCAGGTCAAGATTTCTTCTGAAAGACAATCCTTAATCATTTTTGTTGATCAGGGATGGAGGTCTGTTCAAACTGGCTCTAAATGGGCCCAGGATTACAGTTCTTCATTTCTAACACAAAATGTGTCTTTCTCACTTGCATCATTTCAGGCCCTAGATAACTCTCCTCCAGTTATAACGCCGTCACGTCTGCAGAAGTGCGCTCTGTAGACTTACCGTAAAGCTCAAAAAACCTTCAGACATTTCCTTTCACCAAAACACCAAATCCATGAATTTCAATACCTCAGACTTCATCCGGTTGAAATGTGGATTATAAAACAGTACTTGATGAATGAGGAAACAGGAAATGGCCAGACAATTCAAATGAAGTACTATTAGAGAACTGAAGTTTTAAAATATATTTTAATCTTTTTTTTCCAGGAAGTGGACACCAATTTTTGCGAGACAAGAATGATAACGGCACAGTTCTTTGGCAACAGTGTTCGTGTAGTTGTCTGTGTGAAGTCAAGCAGTTCCCGATTGTTCACCTCACTTTCTCGGGGTTTGTGTTCGGGTCCATTGTGAGGCTCCATGGCTCACAGCCGCTTCTCACCGCGGCTCCGGAAAGAGCTGCTTAGACAAGGAAGACGCTGCGGCAGTCACCGCTCTGCTGGGAGAGTCTCCCGGGCGATAGGACGCCCGCGGGCCGTGTCGCCGCCCACTGTGCGGCTAGGCTCCCGGCGCTGTCGGCGGCCGGACGGAAGGCAGGCAGACAGCTCGGCCGCCCGGCGGGTCACCGAGGAGTCGCGGCCGTCCCGCCCCCGTCAAGGCCGCGCGCCTCCTCCGCGGCTGCCTGCGCCCGCGGGCCGGCGGCCCCCTCCCTCCCCACGGCCTCCCGGGGGCGCGGCGCGCGGCGGGCCCCCTCCCTCCCCACGGCCTCCCGGGACGCGGCGCGCGGCGGGCCCCCTCCCTCCCCACGGCCTCCCGGGGGCGCGGCGCGCGGTGGGCCCCCTCCCTCCCCACGGCCTCCCGGGGGCCGGCGGCTCCCTCCCTCCCCACGGCCTCCCGGGGGCGCGGCGCGCGGCGGGCCCCCTCCCTCCCCACGGCCTCCCGGGGCGCGGCGGCTCCCTCCCTCCCCACGGCCTCCCGGAGGCGCGGCGGGTCCCTCCCTCCCCACGGCCTCCCGGGGGCGCGGCGCGCGGCGGGCCTCCTCCCTCCCCACGGCCTCCCGCGGGCCGGCGGCTCCCTCCCTCCCCACGGCCTCCCGGGGGCGCGGCGCGCGGTGGGCCCCCTCCCTCCCACGGCCTCCCGGGGGCGCGGCGGGCCCCCTCCCTCCCCACGGCCTCCCGGGACGCGGCGCGCGGCGGGCTCCCTCCCTCCCCACGGCCTCCCGGGACGCGGCGCGCTGCGGGCCTGCGGCCTCGGGCTGGACGTGGGAGCCGGGACCGCGTGGCAGGGGAGCCACAGCGTCGCCGCCCGCTCCCTGCGGGCCGGGCCGTCTGTGCAGAGCAGGGCGGCGGCGGGTGCGGCGTGGGGAGCGTGGCATCGGTCGGCTGGAGGCGGAGAGCCGGGAGGGGCTACCGCCGCCCGGTGGACTGGAGGGAGCCCCGGCAGTGCCCAGAGAGGACGGTGAGGACAGGAGAGACCCGTCAGGCAGGCACGTTAACTGGCTGTTCATTGACAAACGCTTGTTGAGGCAAATAACCCATAATCAGTCTATAAATCAAAATTGGGGTGAGTTTATTAGGAGCCAGGTCGAAGGACTATAACCCTGGGTCTGTTTTCCCCAAGGAAGGAAGAGCACCAAATAGTGGGGTGTCCAGCGTGGTTGTATACCGTCTTGGAACAAAGAGCTTTCATCTCTCGTGACAAGAATATCTCCTTTACTACTGTCAGGAGAGGTTTAGCTGCCACAGCAAGTCGGTGGTCAGCAGGTCAGTGGTCACAAGGGGAGCACAGCAGGTCAGTAATTAAGCCTTACTTCCCAGAAAGAGATGCTTATCTTTAAAGAAATGCTGATATGGAGGAAGCTACGTCTCTGTCTTTAAGGGCATCATTCTCATCTTTGGGGCATAGTAAATATTTAAAGCAGGTGTACAGTGCATGCTCAACAGGCCACTTCAGGCCCTTTTGGGAAAACAAGGTCAGGCTGAATTAGATTTAAACCAAATGGCTTCCTCACATGCTCCAGTATATCCTATTGCTTTTCCTTTATTTATCAGGAAGAAAATCTACTCTCATACAGAGAATGTTGGAAAAAGGAAGACCTGAGGGTCCCTCTGAATAGGTCAGGGGCTATAGTTTTATTATAATGGTTCTTAAACTTTAGTGTGCGTGTGAATCACTTAAGGATGTTAAAATACAGATTCTGGTTCAGTAGGTCTGGGGTGAGGGCCGAGATTGGGTATTTATAACCAGTCTCCAAGTATTGCTGGAGGTGCTGGTGGAGACTGTCTCCCTTTTATAATGTAAATGAGACTTAAAAATAATAGTAATAATTAAAACCTAGCCTGTTAGATTAGTAGCAGTTTATTGCCTTAGGAAACAGCAGACAATTTATTCAGGACAGATTTCCTGGTCTGTGTAGAGGAAAAGGGCCAATTTATTCAGTATAGGTTCCTTTGGTCTTTAAAGTAAGAAATGGGTGTTCCAGCAAACTTGCTGTCAAGTGTCCCGATTTTCTTCCCTCTGCATGTTCTCTCTTGAACACCTTTGGCTCACCTGAAAGTCTTTCTAGCACTTCTTTCACTTTCCTGTGTCTTGGTGTATTTTACTTAGAAATATTCTGAAAGTTCCCTTAACATGGCATATAAAATTTTAAGATGCAGGCAGACTTGAATGTAACTTCTGCTCTATTATTTACTATTTTGACAAATGCTTTAGTGTCTTAGAGCCCCAGTTTTCTAGTCTCAGCACACTTTTTTCCCTAAGGAAAAGTCGCAAGTATGGAAAAGCTGTATGGACACATGTGTGCATTATAGTTTTATTTCTGTGAGCAAGAAGTTGGAACCAAACACTTCAGTTATGGGATAAAGTAAATTTTAGTCTGTTTGATGTGACATTGCAGTGGTCTGCAAGGCCCCTGCACGTCCTGGTTTCCTGTTACCTCTGACCGCATCTGCTACTCTTCTCATTGCTCAATTCGCTCCATCCACACTTGGCCTCCTTGCTCTCTCTAGAACACGTCAGATACCATCCTGCATACAGCCTTTGCTCTACTGGTATTCCCATCCTAGAATTCCTTTACTCTGGAAATCTGCTTGGTTAACTCTGTCATCTTTAAGCATTTGTTCAAATCTCATTTTTCTAGCTAACCCACCCTGATTGCACCACTTCGTACTGCAGCCTCTGTCCTCGCCTTGTCCCAGACGTGCGCTCTGATGCCTGCTCTCCTGTTCTTCTCCGTAGCGCATATCCCCTTCTAAGTTATTATATAATGTGCTTCTTTATTTATCATTTGGTATTATTCAGTCTCCCCTTCTGGAATGTCAGCCTGAAGATGGAGATCTTTGTTTTGCTCACTGGTGTATCCCAGGTGACCTGAACAGGGCCTGGTACGTAATAGGCACTCAGAAAGTACTTATTGACTCAGTGAATGAAGAAGCCACTAAAGAGGATGATTTGGATGAAGAGTAGCAACCAGGAAAATGTTTCTGAAGACGAACGGCAGTCCCAGTATAAAAACTGTAGTATTAAATGTTCGCAACTAAAGGTTACCACTTCAGAGACATCTCAGATTGTGTTAAATAAAACTCAACTAAAAGTTGCAAATAAAAAATAAACCTAAAGCCAAATGACACAAAATGTATAATAAGTGTATTAGCTCCAGCTGCCGTAACAAAATGCCATGCACTGTGTGGTTTAAACTACAGAGATGTCTTTCTCATCATTCTAGAGGCTGGATAGTCCAAGATCAAGGTGTGGGCCAGTTCAGTTCCTGGTGAGCTTGCATCCTGGCTTGTAGATGGCTGCCTTCTCCCTGTGTCCTCATGTGGCCTTTCTTTGGTGCTTGTGCACAGAGACATCTCTCTCCTTCTTATGAAGCCACCAATCCTCCCAGATTAGGACCCCACCCTTATGATCCCATTTAACTGTGATTACCTCCTCACAACCCTATCTCCAAGTACAATCACACTGGGAGTTAGAGCTTCAATGTATGAATTTGGGGGACACAATTCAGTCCATAGCATCAAGCAAAAATACATAAACTAGAACAAGATAATCCATTTCAGGGGGAAAAAAAGATTGAAACAACCTAGTTGCTAATAAATAAGGCTAAATCTTCTGGACAAAGACTGAAAAAGAAAAAAAGAGAAAAATAGCATGGTCCAACTAAGGAAGAGAGAAACCCAAACAGGATTTCATGCAAAACAGAAAAACATCCATTGGCAATATTTGAATGTATGATAAAAAGGTTTTGGGTGGTTAACAGAGGGAAAGGGGGGAGGGAGGAGGGCAAGAGGAGTGATTAGACACGTGTGTGGTGATGGATTGTAATTAGTCTTTGGGTGGTGAGCATGATATAATCTACACAGAAATCGAAATATATAACGATGTACACCTGAAATTTATATAATATTATAAACCACTGTTACTGCAGTAAAAAAAAGAATTAAAAAAAAAATTTTTTGGATGTGAGCATGAAAATGTGCAAAGTGGTACACAGATTTGCAAAATCTTTTCAAGAGTACCCCAGGGGGAAAAATCTGAAGAGCATTGAACTAAAGGACTGCATAGCAGTCTCAGTTTAAGCTCAGTGTAGGGGCAGGGGAGGGAAGAGTCAGCTTCTGAAGGTCTTGAATAATTCTCTACTAACGCTTGCAGAGATTGGTGGGCATTCTGATTTTGACTGACAGCCAGCTTGGCTCTGTAATATAGCAAGAACATCAACATGGTTTATATCTTACACACCTGCCATTTGCAACTGTGTGATTCTGGATAGAATATTAATTTGGGGGAGTTTGCATTATCTTAAACATTGTACATGACATGAAAACTTATCAGTATTGTTTGATTGTAATATTTGAACTTTGCATAGTTTAATCCACATCAAGTGACAACACTGTTTTTCCTCAACTCAAACATGTGGTTAGTTCTGGCATGATGTCCTCTTTATGGATTTGGAAGTGAAGAGTGAGTTGAATAAGGGTCAACTGCTTCTTAATCTTATCTAGGTGAGGTACATCCTATCAAAAGTGGTGCCCAAATCTGAACAGGTTTGTCAAATTTCAGGCTCTTTCTGCCTGCCTCTAAAGTGTCTCTGGGGAAAAAAAATCAGGGTTTTTCCATGTTGTTCAGTGACATTAGTTTGGATATGAAGAGTAACAATTCACTTAATTTTCTTAACATATATATATTTTTAAGATGTTCTCATTCCAGAGGGAAGGAATGTCCAGAAACTCCTTCTGCTAAAAAATTAACAGATATAGGAATTAGAAGAATCTTCTCTTCAGAGCATGACATTTTCTGGGAAAGTGTAAGGAAGTTTTTTCAAGAAGAATTGATTCCTCGTCACGCAGAGTAAGTGGACATTTTCCTTTAATATACAGTAGGGGTACTGATATCGAACTTGAAGTGAGTTCGCTCACACATTGTGCAGCAAGCCAATCTCTGACAGCGGGTGTAGTGGAAGAAAGTAGGACTTTATTATTGCACAGCACTGAGCCAGGAGAGAGGGCAGCTAACACTGAAATCCCAAAATTCCCCAAAAAGCTAAAAGGAAGGACTTTTATTTGGGGTTTTAGGTAGGGGAGGGGGAGCATATGACCTTGCTGGTCAGAGCTTTCCCACCAGCCTGTGTTTGGCCTTGAGACACTTGCAGAGAGGAAGGAGCCCATGACCTTGCTGGTCAGCAGCTTTCCCACCAGCCCGTATCTCTTTGCAGGGAAGAAACAGTGAATTCAGGTGCTTGTCCTTGGCTGTGTCTGTCTCCATGGAGGTTAGTGGATTCTGAAGCCAGGAAGCCAAGGAGTAAGCAGGGAATGAGTGCTTTGCTTTTAACTCATATATGCTGGGTTTAATGTAGGGAAACTGATATCAGGGTCAGTATCAGTACAATAAGGGCCATTTCCTAGAATGCTGTGTGTTCTGCAGAAAAGTTACTGTGTTTAGTGTTTTATAAACATTCTTACTGCTCTTCAGTATAATACAGTGATATTAGGGGACTCAAGCTTATTGAAAGTTTCAAAGGTTTATAAGTGAATTTTAAAATAGATAATTCAAAAATAAGAAGGAGATCAAAAGGTACAAACTTCCATTTAAAATAAATAAATCCTGGAGATGTAGTGTACAGCATGGTGACTATAGTTAATTCTGTATTGCATATTTGAATGTTGCTGAGAGTAGATTTTTTTTTTTAAAGATTTTATTTTTTTCCTTGTTTCTCCCCAAAGCCCACCAGTACATAGTTGCATATTCTAGTTGTGGGTCCTTCTATTTGTGGCATGTAGGACACCGCCTCAGCATGGCCTGATGAGTAGTGCCATGTCTGCGCCCAGGATCCGAACCAGTGAAACCCTGGGCCCCCGAAATAGAGTGCGTGAACTTAACCACTCCGCCGCCAGGCCGGCCCAAGAGTAGATCTTAAAAGTCCTCATCACAAGAAAAAAAATTTTCTAACTATATATGGGGATGGATGTTAACTAAACTTATTGTGGGGATCATTTCACAATATATACACATATCAAATCATTGTGTTGTACACCTGAAGCTAATATAATATTATATATCAATTATACCTCAATTAAAAAGAAAGAAAATTTGGAAATTTGCAACTCAATCTAAGAAAGGTATTTTTGAAAGCTCTGGTTAAGTGGCCACAAAATATTGGTCAATTTCATATTCTTTGTTTTCTACTTTATGAATGACTTAAAATGCATAAAAGCTCAAAAAGGCCAGCATAATGCAAATCTTGGTAGGCAATTGGCTACCTCAAAGTATTTTTATTACTGGGCGAGATATTGATTGATTAAGTAATTACTGATTACATACTTTACTGATCCAAAAACTGTGATTTCTATTAAAGTAGGATTTTGCTATGTTTCCAAAATTTACTCAGTGCCAGTACTTTACTACAATTAGAATGGTTTTTTAAAATATTACTTAAAAAGAGCTTTCATAAGTTTTTATTAATACTTTCTTGGTAAGAATAACCAAAACTAGCTAAACTCTGATGCCATACATAACTAATCTTAGGTAAAAAGCAACCAGCTTCTTAAAGACAAAAGAAATGTAGTTTACTTCACTCTAGGAGAATTTTTGTTTATTTCTTTACTGATTTTAAATTTTGTTCCAGAAAAATTGTTGATGAAGACTTGAAGTAAAAATAATAGAAGTTGACAAATTTGAGGTTGACAATAAAATAGTTCCAAAGTTACTTTAGGCAATACACAAAACATACCAAAGCAACACAGGAGTCAAGCTTTCTTTTAAAATTTCCTGAGGTCTCTGTATTTACCTTTAATCAGTATCTTCAAATACCCTATATCTTACTAACCATGTCTAATTACCACTTAAAAAGATAAAACAAAAATTCTCAGATTGTTTACCTGTCTCCAGCTAGCCATTTCTTTCCTCATTTTCATTTTTAAAGGAGAAAAGCAGAGGTTGCACAATCCTACTAAAATATCTAGTTTTTTCAGAAGTTCGTTTGATGGAGCCATGCTGTAAGGTGCTTCTGCTCTTCTGTGGTTTCTACTTAAACTGTGATGAGGTTGCCCATTCTTGTCAGCTGTCATATATGCTCGTCCCATTAGTTCAGCAGTTTAAGGAAACATGCAGAGGGCAGTTGCCTTTACAGGACAGTTTGGGCAAATTCCCACGGCTGTGTGGCACAACTAAGACTACCAGCTGAGAGAACCTACACCCATGAATATCACTGGGTGCGATTTGCAGGTCCAGCAAGTAGTCAAGAGCAGGGGCAGGGAAAGAAAGCGGCAACTATGAAGAGGTTAGGAGGAGAACAAGGAGGAGAAATGGTAAAAGAATCATGCAGGTAGAAGGGTATGGCCAAATGTCAACAATAGTTACCTTAAATTAAGGGAGCATTCCTGCACAAAATCATTCATAAATTCAAATTGTCACCATTTAAATAATACAAAAAAATGTTTTTGTAATTTTACAATGTTTGTTATTTGCAGATGGGAGGAAGCTGGAGAGGTGAGTAGGGAGCTTGGGAAAAGCTAGGACACAAGGCCTGCTCAGTGTCACCATGCAGCCCAGTGAATCGCGATAGCACTGGGAGCCTGGTGCTTGGCAGCTGTGGTCTGTGGGGAGCAGTGAGTGTGGGGACATTTGAAGCTGAGTCTTGTTTGTAAGCACACTGCTCACTGTTCTAAAATCATGAAAACGATGTTTTCTAATCTTCATATAAGATTGGAACTTCACTGTAAGACATGAAAGATTATGCCACCCTGTACTCTTGCACATTTTTGAATGTAGGAAGATAGGAAAATCTCTTTTTAAGTTGTTAAAATAGGTGCTGTTGAAAATTAAAGAGATAGCTTCATTTCTAATTGACCTATTTGGTTATTTTTCCTCCTTTAAAAAGAAATTTGAAAGAGAACAGTAGAGTAGAAAAATATTACTGTCAAATATACCAAAAGTTTTATATATGATAGCAAAGAAAGATTTCACTTGATAAGTGGGCAAAAGATTTGAACCAGTTCATCAAAAAAGAATGCAAATAGACTTTTTTTAGATGAAAAAAGTTCATCCCTACTACCTGGTGGTATCATTGTGGGTATCTACAAAAGTGAGTGAAAATGAAAGATCATAATACCCCGTGCTGACAAGGTTGCTGGGAAAATAACGTACTCATATACTATTTGCAGCATTATAAATTAGAACAGTAAATACTTTGAGGATTAAAAATATGGATACATACAAAATGTGAAAATAGGACTGCTCTTTGATCTAGGATGCCACTTTGGGGAATAATCCCCCAAATTTGGAAGTAATCTAAATATCTGGCAGTGGGAGAATGACTAAGTAAATTATGGTACATAAGCAATTTGTAATATTTTGCAGTTATTTAAGAATATTATTGTGACAACTGTGATTAAAAAAATAAGATTTTTCGTGTCGTATAATTTAAAAAGAAAACAGTTAAGTACAACATTTACACCATGACTGCAGCTGTATTGGAATATATCCTTATGGCAAAGGTAATTTGTCAGAATGAAAATAGTTGCTGTGTTGGGATAATACAGTTGTAGGTGATTAATATTTTTAAATGTTCCATCTTTTAATTCACTAAATAAGTGTTCGTTGAGTTCTGTTAGAGTACTCTTATGTTAGAGCCATAAATTAAAAGAGTAGTAAAAACAAAAGGTTTCGGGGAGACAGGCTATTACCACACAATGTGATAAGATCTTTAATATTTTGTTGTTTTTTTAATTGGAAACCAAAGAGACTAAAAACAGAACAAAATAACTATTTTGTGCTTTAAATTTTCTTCTTTTTTTCATATTCGAGTTGGGCAGGCCCAGGTTTTAGTCTTCATTCGGATATTGTCATGCCCTGTATTGCAAACCACGTCTCGGAAGAACAGATGAAGCATGTACCCCTGGTGATGGCAGGGAGATGCACTGGTGCCGTGGCAGTGAGAGAGCCCAGGCTGGAGGGTAACTCAACGTTCAATTGGTTTTGAGGTCTTGGAAGCAATGCTTTAACAGCAAATATTTTCCCAGTACTTGCTTTATACAAAGCTGAGATATTAACACAATGTAACAAAAATAAATGATAGGATATGGGTTGAATTTTGGGCAGATGAATTTCAGATGTGGTGTGACATTCATATGGAAATGTCCAGCAGTCTGTTAAAAATATGGATTTGGAACTCTGGAGACAGACTGTAGGGGCAAGAGGTTTTAAAAGCCATTCATGTATAAGCAAGAACTGAAGCAACGGGAATGAATATGATCATGTATTCAGTCGTTTGACGGTTCTTAGTAAGTGCCTTCAGTGTACCAGGTATACAGTGGCGAACAAAACAGCTGTGGGCCCTGTACTTATTGAAGAGAATGACAAGAAACAAATGAATATGTTCATAATTATAAATTGTCATAGGTACTGTGAAGGAAACTAAGTGCTATGCCAGAGACTAATGGTACATGTGTGTTTGGTGGGGAAAGAAAAAGCAAATTTAGATAGAAGCACTAGGGAAGACCTCTGAAAAGTGGTGATATTTAAGCTGAGATCTGACAGATGAGAAGGAACCAGTTATGGAAGGATGGGGTGAAGAGCTTCCACACGGTGGGACCTGATCCTCGTGCGGTGAAGTGAAAGGATGGAAAGGAGACCGAGGAGGAGACCTGGGTGTCCTGTTTCATTTGGAGCTGCACAGGATGCAGCAACAGAGACAGAAGGATTGAGTTTGAAGGAAATCTCGACAAGTGCTGTCACGAGCCTGAGGGGAAGTGAGTTTGAAAAGGCGATAGGACAGGAGTGAGAAGTTGGTAATGTGAAGGCCACAGAGAGGTTGAGACTTGAGAAAAGGTCACGGCAGGCCACTGGTGATCCTTTGATCCGGACTTCAGTGGAGAGGAGGAGCGGAAGATGCTTCGGAAGGCAGTGAGATGGTATTGAGAACACAGGCTGATCTTCTCCAGAGTTGGGAGGTGAAAGGCAGTGTAGAGGGGGCGGTAGTTTAACAGGCAAGCGCGGTAAGGAAAATGGTTTAGGTAAAGAGAGCAGTGACCTGCAGGCCAGTGGGGCAGAGGCGGTGCGGAGGAAGGACCTGAGGACGTGGCAGAGGCGGTAATTGAAAGTCCAAGACTTGTTTCTGCAAAGATCAGGCCCTAATGATTTAAGTGTTCTTTTTTGACACTGAAGTTTATTTTTAAATGTCTTAATATTCTATAGTGTCACTTGGCAATATGCTTGAATTGTATTTATCTTTCCCAGATATAAATCTGTAATTACAGGCGAATACTGATACTTAATTTTGCAAAAATATCTGCCTTTGTTTATTTCTGTTGCCTAAAAATGTGACCTGAAAGAAGTAGGAATTTAATCTTCTTCCTTTGCTTTTAAGATAACTCTCTTAAGATAACTGGCTGACTGCCCAATATTCTGATCACATCACATTAGCTCTCTGATCAGCGTGTTCCAGTTCCAACCCACTTCATGTTACCTCTCATCTAGAGGCAACAGAATAAATGAGAGATCTTGATTTATCTCCAACTTCCACTACAGAGGCTTGCTTGATTTTAGCTTATTTAAATTCTCTGTCCTCGTCTGTGGTTAGGAACACGTAATTAAGAAGGACGCTGAGGATGAGGATGGAGAAAAGAGGCGGATTGTTTGGAAGTCTGGTGCGAGTAGTGGAAGGATAGCAGATCAGTCTGATGTTTAGAGAGACCAGCCAAGGGGCCGTGTGGGTAAGAGACAGCGAAAGTGGAGAAAGCCGCCGCGAAGGAGAGGATTAGAGTGTTGAGGGGTAAGGTGAGAAGTCTAGAGAAAGCACGTGGGAGGGAGAGAATACAGAAGAGGGGACTGTCAGAGGTGGCACGGCTGCTCGCTGTGTCCTCGCTTTGATCTGGCTTTCACAGAAGGAGGTTGAGTTCGCTGGAAAAGACCCAGGGCTTCACCGCCCCTTGCCTTCCATATACACAGGAGACTCCTTTATGTACACTTATGTACATTTGCACGATCCTGGAACATTTTATATGCTTTCAAGCTGATTGTCTTATTTGGCCCTCCCAATAACCTGTAGGAAATATAGAGATATTGTGATCCCTATGTAAGGAGAAAACAGAAAATGACAAATAAAATATTTTAACCAAGCTCATAGAGCAGATTGATGCTCTGACACCAGCGGTGTGATCATGGGCACAATCTCTGAGCTTCAGTGTCTGTATCAGTGAAATGGAGAAAATGATGCTTACTTAAATGGGATTATTGGGAGAGTCTGAATTCTTGGCAACACTAACTGGTATATTTTAAAGCCATTTTTATTGTTTCATATTTATCATTCAAAAGTTTTTTTTAAAATCAACAAACTGAGCTAGTCCTTACCTTTGTTACCTTTGATATGTCCTTGTATAGAAGAATTATTTTAATAAACCATATACAGATTTTAGTAAACTGATACTTCATACTGATTTATGATGAAAATTATGATGCTAGAATACAACTAAGGTCAGCCCTGTGGCTGAGTGGTTAAGTTCATGTGCTCCACTTTGGTGGCCTGGGGTTTGCCGGTTCAGATCCTGGGTATGGACCTACACACCACTCATCAAGCCGCACTGAGGCAACATCCCACATAGAACAACTAGGACTTACAACTAGGATATGTAACTATGTACTGGGGCTTCAGAAAAAAAAAAAAAAAGAGGGAGATTGGCAACAGATGTTAGCTCAGGGCCAATCTTCCTCACCAAAAAAATTAAAAAGTGTAAAAAAACAACTCAGATACTTTAAAAAAAAAAAAAAAGAATACAACAGCGTGCAGCTTTAATATGTTCCCTGTAAGCATCCATCCTTTTGCTGAAAACCAGGCTACAGAATGACTCACAGATTTTTGTCATTTAACTTATCCTCTCAAATAGGTGGCCTTGTTTCTAATGTCAGGTGTCCCCAAGACTCCCATCCCAGGGTCTGTGACTTGTCAGGAGGAGTCCCAGGATTCGGCATGTGATCGTACTCACAGCTATAATTTATTACAGTGAAAGGGCACAAAACAAAATCAGTGAAAGGAAGAGCCTCATGGACTGAAATCCACAGAAACCCAGGAGCAGCCTCCAAGAGTCTGCGCCTGATGGAGTCGCACAGCACCGCTCACTTCCTTCAGCGAGTCGTGACAACATGTGCAATGCTGTCTCCCAGGGTGGCTTCTTAGGGACTTAGGGCCCGGGGCTTTGTTGGAGGCTGGCACACGGGCGCCTTCTGCCTAGTGTGTACCGTGAGCTGAGGCTGCCGGAAGGAAAGCAGACGTTCAGCATAAGCCATAGTGTCGGCACAAACAGTTTAGGCACAGCGAGCCACTCTCACCCGTTCTGGGAACGGTGAGAACTCTCCTGAAATCCGAATTCACAGACACCAGCCAGGAGCCAAACTCGGAATCAGGCCTTTCCAAGGATAGCAGCTTGAAGCCTGCTGTATTAACTCTTTTCTGCACACTTGACATTTTTAACAATGTAATTCAACTAATGTTTACTGAGTGGCTGTAATGTGCAAAGCACTGTGCTGGGTGCGGGGCACGTAAACGTGATCTTGATATACACCATCTCCTCAAAAGACTCGAGTCTAATAAATGGGGTGGGTGGGAAAGAGGAGATTTTTTTATTAATAACTGAAATTCAAGGTAAATGCTCTAGGAGAGTGTGTTAGTTTCCTATGGCATCTGTAACAAATTACCCCAAACTCGGTGGCTTAAAACAACGGAAATTTATTCTTTCACAGTTCCGAAGCCCAGAAGTCCAAAATCAATACCAATGGGCCCAAACCAAGGGCCAGACCCCCTCCAGAGGCTCAAGGGGAGAATCCATTCCTTGCCTCTCCCGCCTCCTGCTGGCTGCCAGCATCCCTTGCTGTGTGGCCTCATCACTCCAGTCTCTGCCTCCGTGATCACCTTGCTCCAGCTCTTCTTCGGTCTATGTAATCTCCCTCTGCCTCTCTCTCGTAAGGACATCTGTGGTTGTACTTAGGGCCCATCCAGATAATGCGAGATAATCTCCCCATCTCAAGATCGTCAAATTAATTTCATCTGCAAGACCCTTCTTCCGTATAAGGTCACACTGATGGGTTCCGGGGATTAGCACCTGCTGTCTCTGAGGGTCCTTATTCAGCCTGATACAGAGAGCCGTAAACAGACTGCCATGGGGTACAGAATACAAAGACCTACACGGGAAGAAGAATCAGGAAACTCTCACAGCAGTACATGATGGGGACTATTTATACATGATCTAGTCAATGTAGGATATTTAGGGAAATACGAAGCTACCTAAGTGCTCAACAATAGGAGATTGTTTTTAAAAAGCATGATAAATCCATACAAGGAAATTCTATGCTGCTAATAAAAATTATCTTATAGACTGCAGAGGTGGATTCCAAGATGGCGCCGTGAGTAGTCCTCTTTGTCTCTCGCCCTTCGAGTCTACAATTATTTGGACACTTATCGCTTGACAAAGGATATCCAGACAGCATCTCAGGACGTCTGAGACACCCACGCGACTATACATCGGAAGGCGGACGGACTTTCCTCCGGGAGGATGTGGAAATAGGTGAAAACTCTCCGACCCCGACGGGCAGCCTAGTACCCGCAAGTGGCTTTCTTCCAACGGACGCCCCCAGAGGATCCACACACATCTAGGGCAGGAGCGAGAACACAACAGAGGAGCGACGGTGGAAACAGGTGACCAGAACCCTACTTAAACCCCCTGCAATTACTCCTAAACGCAGAGGGAAACTTTGGAGTTGCACACCTGAGCCCGCGGGGAGAGTCTCTCCCCGCCATTGGCGGGGAGACCCAGCCTGGTGCTCGGGGCGCCCGGAGGGTCCCAGAGAGACGCCCGCCCCGGGGGACTAGGGATTGCCGGAGATCTCGGAGAGGACCGGGGCGGGGGAACTTTCAAAGGCGCATCCGGCGACCCGGTGGGGAAGCGCCGGAGCTCCGCCAGGCAGCAGACAAAACTCTCTGTCTGCCAGTAGCAGAGGGGCCACGCTGAGCACTCAGGGCTCCCGGCAGAGGCCCGGAGAGAAGCCCAGAGGGCGGGGCGACCCCCAGCTGCCATTGCCCGCCCCGGGGGACTAGGGATTGCCGGAGATCTCGGAGAGGACCGGGGCGGGGGAACTTTCAAAGGCGCATCCGGCGACCCGGTGGGGAAGCGCCGGAGCTCCGCCAGGCAGCAGACAAAACTCTCTGTCTGCCGGTAGCAGAGGGGCCACGCTGAGCACTCAGGGCTCCCGGCAGAGGCCCGGAGAGAAGCCCAGAGGGCGGGGCGACCCCCAGCTGCCGTTGCCCGCCCCGCGGGACTAGGGATTGCCGGAGATCTCGGAGAGGACCGGGGCGGGGGAACTTTCAAAGGCGGGTCCGGCGACCCGGAGGGGAAGCGCCGGAGCTCCGCCAGGCAGCAGACAAAACTCTCTGTCTGCCATTAGCAGAGGGGCCACGCCCAGCATTCAGGGCTCCCGGCAGAGGCTCGGACAGAAGCCCAGAGGGCGGGGCGTCCCCCAGCTGCTGTTGCCCGCCCCGTGGGACTAGGGATTGCTGGAGATCTCGGAGAGGACCGGGGCGGGGGAACTTTCAAAGGCGGGTCCGGCGACCCGGAGGGGAAGCGCCGGAGCTCCGCCAGGCAGCAGACAAAACTCTCTGTCTGCCGGTAGCAGAGGGGCCACGCTGAGCATTCAGAGCTCCCGGCAGAGGCCCGGAGAGAAGCCCAGAGGACGGGGCGACCCCCAGCTGCTGTTGCCCACCCGGTGAGGCTAGGGATTGCCGGAGATCTCGGAGAGGACTGGGGCTGGAGAGAGTTCCAGAGACCCAGCTTAGTAGCCTAGGGGGAAACCCTACAGGCTCACAGAAGCCTTAGGGAAAGCCTCTGCACAGCACCAGTAGAAGGCACCCAGCCGCCAGCCACAAGGCTGGAAGACCCCAGGGCAAAAGCAGCATAGCTAGGTGTACTAACCACAGACTGTAGAAGATGCCAATAGCTCTCCTGCGACCCATAGAGGACAAGTGAGATTTGGTGGGTGCCGACAGCAACGGAGCGACAAATATAAGTGATCCCACCCCTGGCCGCTGGAAAAGCCCATAACACCGTTGCAGACCCCAAGGAGAGAGCGCATCTAGGTGGGCAACAACAGTAGGCCCCTGCAGCCTGAAGCCCCCCGTGACGGCCCCCACGGCAGAGGAGGGAATCCAAAGGGCCACTGTGGCTACGAAGAGGGGCCCAGGCCCAGTTAGCAACTACGGACAGGGTTCCTGGTTGGTGAAGTATAAACAGCTGCTCCCCCCACCGCAGCAGCTGAAACAAGTGAAAGGAGCAACTAAACTCTATCTCCATGCGGAGGCACAAATCAACAACATCAAGCAATATGAAAAAATACATTAAATCTCCAGAACAGAAAGAAAGTAACAAATACACAGAAAACAATCCCAAAGAAAATGAGATATATAACCTAAATGATGATGACTTCAAAACAGCCATCATTAAAATACTCACTGAGTTAAGAGAGAATTCTGACCGACAACTCAACGAGTTCAGGAGCTATGTCACAAAAGAGTTTGATACGATAAAGAAGAACCAAACAGAAATATTGGAAATGAAGAACACAATAGAGGAGATTAAGAAAAATCTAGATGCTCTGAACAGTAGGGCCGATAATATGGAGGAAAGAATTAGCAATTTGGAAGATGGCAATATAGAATTGTTGCAGGCAGAGGAGGAGAGAGAAGCAAGACTTAAAAGAAATGAAGAAACTCTCCGAGAATTATCAGACACAATTAGGAGATGCAACGTAAGGATTATAGGTATACCAGAGGGAGAAGAGAAGGAGAAAGGGGCAGAAAACCTATTCAAAGAAATAATGGCTGAGAACTTCCCAAATCTGGTGAGGGAGATGGATCTTCAGGTGACAGAAGCCAATAGATCTCCAAACTTTATCAATGCAAGAAGACCAACTCCACGGCATATAGTAGTGAAGCTAGCAAAAGTCAACGACAAGGAGAAAATATTAAGGACAGCCAGGCAAAAGAAACTAACCTACAAAGGAACCCCCATCAGGCTATCAGCAGATTTCTCAGCAGAAACTTTACAGGCTAGAAGAGAGTGGAATGATATATTCAAAAATCTGAAGGACAAAAACCTACAGCCGAGAATTCTCTACCCAGCGAAAATATCCTTCAAATACGATGGAGAAATAAAAACTTTCCCAGATAAACAAAAATTAAGGGAGTTCATTGCCACAAAACCTCCTCTTCAGGAAATACTCAGGAAAACCCTCATTCCTGAAAAATCCAAAAAAGGAAAGGGGCTACAAAACCAAGAGCAGAGGAGATAAGTAGAAGGACAACAACAGAGAGTAGCAGCTCTACATCAGAACAGATTAAACCATGGGACGAGAAACAAAGGAAACTGAAGAAAACCGGAAAACAAGACACAAAATGGTAGTGGTAGGTCCCCACGTCTCAATAATCACTCTAAATGTAAATGGATTGAACTCCCCAATCAAAAGACACAGAGTGGCAGGATGGATCAAAGAACAAGATCCAACAATATGCTGCCTCCAGGAAACACACCTCAGCCCCAAAGACAAACACAGACTCAGAGTGAAGGGATGGAGAACAATACTCCAAGCTAATAATGAACAAAAGAAAGCAGGTGTCGCTATACTAATATCAGACAAGGTAGATTTCAAAGCAAAACAGATAAAGAAAGACAAAGAGGGACAGTATATAATGATAAAAGGGACTCTCCACCAAGAAGACATAACACTTATAAATATATACGCACCCAACACAGGAGCACCAAAATTTGTAAAGCAACTCTTAATAGAACTAAAAGAAGACATCAACAACAATACAATAATAGTAGGGGACCTCAACACACCATTAACACCAATGGACAGAACATCCAGACAGAAAATCAACAAGGAAATAATAGAATTAAATGAAAAATTAGACCAGATGGACTTAATAGATATATATAGAACACTTCATCCAAAAACAGCAGGCTACACATTCTTCTCAAGTGCACATGGAACATTCTCAAGGATTGACCATATTTTGGGAACCAAAGCAAACATCAATAAATACAAGAGAGTTGAAATAATATCAAGCATCTTTTCTGATCATAACGCTATTAAACTAGAAATCAACTACAAGAAAAAAGCAGAGAAAGGTGCAAAAATGTGGAGACTAAACAACACGCTTCTCAACAAACAATGGATCATTGAAGAAATTAAAGAAGAAATCAAATATTATCTGGAGACAAATGAAAATGAGAACACGACATACCAAATCATTTGGGATGCAGCAAAAGCAGTCCTAAGAGGGAAATTCATCGCAATACAGGCTCACCTCACTAAACAAGAAAAAGCTCACGTAAGCAACCTCAAACGACACCTAACAGAACTAGAAAAAGAAGAACAAACAAGGCCCAGAGTCAGTAGAAGGAGGGAAATAATAAAAATAAGAGCAGAAATAAACGATATTGAAACAAAAAAGACAATAGAAAGGATCAATGAAACAAAGAGTTGGTTCTTCGAAAGAATTAACAAAATTGACAAACCCCTAGCCAGACTCACCAAGAAAAGAAGAGAGAAATCGCAAATTAATAAAATCAGGAATGACAGAGGAGAAATCACAACAGATACCAATGAAATACAAGAGATCATAAGAGAATACTATGAAAAACTATATGCCAACAAATTGAACAACCTGGAAGAAATGGACAAATTCCTAGACTCCTACAATCTCCCCAGACTGAATCAGGAAGAAATGGAGAATCTGAATAGACCAATCACAAGTAAGGAAATAGAAACGGTAATCAAAAACCTCCCCAAAAATAAGAGTCCAGGACCAGACGGCTTCTCTGGAGAATTCTACCAAACATTCAAAGAAGACTTAATACCTATTCTCCTCAAACTGTTCCAGAAAATTGAGAAAGATGGAGAACTCCCTAACACATTCTATGAAGCCAACATCACTCTGATCCCCAAACCTGACAAGGACAACACAAAGAAGGAGAACTACAGGCCGATATCACTGATGAACATAGATGCAAAAATCCTCAACAAAATTTTGGCTAACCGATTACAGCAATACATCAAAAAGATTATACACCATGATCAAGTGGGATTTATACCAGGGACACAGGGATGGTTCAACATCCGCAAGTCAATCAACGTGATACACTACATCAACAAAATGAAAACCAAAAACCACATGATCATCTCAATAGATGCAGAGAAAGCATTCGACAAGATCCAACACCCATTTATGATAAAAACCCTCAGTAAAATGGGTATAGAAGGAAAGTACCTCAACATAATAAAGGCCATATATGATAGACCCACAGCCAACATCATACTCAATGGACAAAAGCTGAAAGCCATCCCTCTGAGGACAGGAACAAGACAAGGGTGCGCACTTTCACCACTCCTATTCAACATAGTTCTGGAGGTGCTGGCCAGAGCAATTCGGCAGGAAAAAGAAATAAAAGGAATCCAAATAGGTAACGAAGAAGTAAAACTCTCGTTGTTTGCAGACGACATGATCTTATACATAGAAAACCCCAAAGAATCCACAGAAAAACTATTAGAAATAATCAACAACTACAGCAAAGTAGCAGGGTATAAAATTAACGTGCATAAATCAGTAGCATTTCTATACACTAACAATAAACTAACAGAAAAAGAACTCAAGAACTCTATCCCATTCACAATCGCAACGAAAAGAATAAAATACCTTGGGATAAACTTAACCAAGGAAGTGAAGGATCTATACAATGAAAACTACAAGACTTTCTTGAAAGAAATAGGCGATGACATAAAGAGATGGAAAAACATTCCTTGCACATGGATTGGAAGAATAAACATAGTTAAAATGTCCATACTACCTAAAGCAATATACAGGTTCAATGCTATCCCAATCAGAATCCCAAGAACATTCTTCACAGAAATTGAACAAACAATCCTAAAATTCATATGGGGCAACAAAAGACCGCGAATTGCTAAAGCAATCCTGAGCAAGAAAAACAAAGCCGGCGGAATCACAATCCCCGATTTCAAAACATACTACAAAGCTACAGTGATCAAAACAGCATGGTACTGGTACCAAAACAGGTCCACAGATCAATGGAACAGAATTGAAAGCCCAGAGATAAAACCACACATCTATGGACAGCTAATCTTCGACAAAGGAGCAGAGGGCCTACAATGGAGAAAAGAAAGTCTCTTCAACAAATGGTGCTGGGAAAACTGGACAGCCACATGCAAAAGATTGAAAATTGACCATTCTTTTTCACCACACACCAAAATAAACTCAAAATGGATCAAAGACCTAAAGATTAGGCCTGAGACAATAAGTCTTTTGGAAGAGAATATAGGCAGTACACTCTTTGACATCAGTTTCAAAAGAATCTTTTCGGACACTGTAACTCCTCAGTTGAGGGAAACAATAGAAAGAATAAACAAATGGGACTTCATCAGACTAAAGAGCTTCTTCAAGGCAAGGGAAAACAGGATTGAAACAAAAAAACAGCTCACTAATTGGGAAAAAATATTTACAAGCCACTTATCCGACAAAGGGTTAATCTCCATAATATACAAAGAACTCACACTGCTTAACAACAAAAAAACAAACAACCCGATCAAAAAATGGGCAGAGGACATGAACAGACATTTCTCAAAAGAAGATATGAATATGGCCAATAGACACATGAAAAGATGTTCATCATCGCTAATCATCAGGGAAATGCAAATCAAAACTACACTAAGATATCACCTTACCCCCGTTAGATTGGCAAAAACATCCAAAACCAAGAACGACAAATGTTGGAGAGGTTGTGGAGAAAGAGGAACCCTCATACACTGTTGGTGGGAATGCAAACTGGTACAGCCACTATGGAAAACAGTATGGAGATTTCTCAAAAAGTTAAAAATAGAAATACCCTATGACCCAGCCATCCCATTACTGGGTATCTATCCTAAGAACCTGATATCAGATATCTCAAGAGTCCGTTGCACCCCTATGTTCATCGCAGCATTATTTACAATAGCCAAGACGTGGAACCAGCCTACATGCCCAGAAACTGATGATTGGATAAAGAAGATGTGGTATATATACACAATGGAATACTACTCAGCCATAAAAAAAGACGAAATTGGCCCATTCACAACAATGTGGATGGACCTCGAGGGCATTATGTTAAGCGAAATAAGTCAGTCAGAGAAAGACGAACTCTATATGACTCCACTCATAGGTGGAAATTAGCATATTGATAAGGAGATCTGATCGGTGGTTACCAGGGAAAAGGGGGGGTGGGGGGAGGGTACGGAGGGGGAAGTGGTGTACCCACAACATGACTAACAAAAATGTACAACTGAAATCTCACAAGGTTGTAATCTATCATAACATTAATAAAAAAAAAAAAAAAATTATCTTATAGAAAAACATTAGATATTAAGAGATCAAAATCATACGTATGGTTCCAATTTTATAAAAATACATATAAGTGTGTATCTGTTTCTATAGAAAAATACTAGAAGGGGCTATCCCCATGGCATAGTGGTCAAGTTCAGCATGTTCCACTTTGGCGGCCCAGGTTCACAGGTTCAGATCCTGGATACGGACCTACACCACTTGTCAGCCATGCTGTGGTGGCAACCCACATATAAAGTAGAGGAGGATTGGCATGGATGTTAGCTCAAGGCGAATCTTCCTCAGCAAAAAGGAAAAGAAAGAAAAATACTTTTTTTTAAATGTTCGTTCCAGGAGGTAAAATCATTTTTCTTCTTTATCTGGAATATTGTCTGTACTTTTAATATTTTAATTATGAATATTTGTTTTATATTTAGAAAAATAGTCTATTCTACTTTTAGAGCAGGCTTGATAGAAGAAGTGGCATTTGAGACATAGTCTTTTAAATCTAAACTTTTGAGCAACAGAGATAGGTGAAGGGGACCAAGGTGACTACAGGCAGGCTAGTATATGCTGGCAAATGACCTCAGGGATATACTAGGCCATGAAATGTCATCTGAGTCCAATTAGGGGGTCTTGAATGCTAGTTGGACCTTGTTATGCTCTATAAAATCTGGTTAGTTTATGTAATGTTAATCAATATACATTTGTATAAGCACTTTAGAATATAATACATCAGACATGATTTTTCAGTGCATTTGTGTAAACATTCCTATATTAGTTAAAGATCTACTTTTACAATGGTGTAACCTGCTTGAATTATCACATTATATATGTACTTACATAACAACATTTGCATAATTCAATTTTTACCAATTAATTAACTTTTCATCCTTTTTTTCAGTTACAGTGATTTGCAAGGAGTAAGAACAAATGCCAGAAAGGATGGAAGTGACTGGCTTGTCAATGGAAGCAAGGTGTGTAATGAGGGGCTTCATCGCCCTTCCCTCCAGTCATGCCATGGGTGACAGCGTCTCAAAGACTCCTCGTCACTGATTCTTTCAGATCTAGGGATTCACGCAGGAACTGAGTTTATTTGAGTTCACACAGGAATTGAGTTGTTTTGCTTTGGAGACAGTAAGAATTTTGCAACATTTCTGTTACATGAGATCTGTTCCTCTTCCATGTTGCATGCTCCCTCACTAATACGGAAAATGTTCTTTTAGCTTCCACACAGCCCTTATCAAACCAGAAAAGGGGAAGGGAAGGCTCACATTGTCCAAATATGGGACAAACAATAGTTAATGGTTAATAAATTTGATGTTGATGAGAAACTGGGGAAAAGACTTTCTCATAAGTATCAAGAAGAGTTTCACAAGATCTTAGGTGAAAAGGATAGTTTTGATAGAATTTGAGAGTCCTTCAGTCCTTCTGAGAGTCACATCAATTAGAAGTCCCCTCCAATTAAGGTTACAGACAGGCTTAGGAAGAAGTATATCCCTTATAGTCTAATATCCAGTGATGGCAGAGGGTTTTTTTAACCTAAAACTGTGTCTGGTATACACTCAGTCAACATTTGTTGTTGACTGAGTGTTAAGTGAGGAAAAGATGTTCATTTTCTACACTAAGGAAGTCTTCCCAAACATGTATTTCAAGACCTGCTGAAGGACTAATTTTTGTTTGTTTTCTTTTAAATTTTTAAAAAATTTTCTAATTAGTTTTACATTAATTCCTTTGCATTTACTAAATCATAAGCTTAAATGTTGTGGCACTGTCAAACTGCTATACAATTTTCTAAACACTCTCAATTTCTGTACTTATGCTGTCAAGGACTAATAGCAGTTTGTGTACTGACGTCAGTCTGAGGAACACATTTTGAGCAGCCCAGTTCTAAAGACCATTCTGTAATCTAGTTTGACAGTTACTAGACAGAAAAACAATATCTGTGGTATCAGACTGATCTGGAAAATGTGCACCCTGTCTCACCCTTTGATGTGCTGATATGCATTATGAACCTCTAAAAGTTGGATACAGTATGTCTTATGCCCTAGGAAATTCTCTTTTTATAGACTACCATAAGTCACTGGTGTTTTTCAAATATGCTTTAAGAAATATTAGTCTAAATTATTCATCCAAAGGATTATAATAAACAAGTGCCAGCTCTGATATATAATCAGTAAACTCTGCACACACAGGGCTTATTATGACAGAAGAGTTGGAAATTTGGTCAAAAGTGAAATGGAAAACATATTCTCCTATGATTTTAGCTTTCTAAGCAGGCCCAATCTGCTAAGTTACAGCTGTCAACTTAAAAAGCAAATTCGCCTCATGTTTTAGCCTCAAAATGACTTTATTCAGGAATAGCCAAAAGAATTGCAATTTAGAATGTGCATGCTATGGTGAACCCAGGCAAATCCAGCAAACAAAGAAGGAAGCTGCTTTTATAGAGAAAAGAGGGAGGGAGGGGCTGCGCTAAATGAAAGTCCATTGGGAGAGAGTAGCAGTTGTGGGGGGGGGCAACAGCTGCTCATTAGCTGAGCTGCAGCATTTCTCATTGGCTGGGTTGTGGCATTTCTCATTGCCTGGGCTGCGACCTTTCTCATTGGCTGGGCTGTTGCTGTGAAGGAGTAAAATCTTCCTTCAGTTGTAAGGTAGTTTTACTTCTTGTCAAAGATGCAAGCATCTGTCTCTTCCTGTTTGGTGTAGTTGACAATGTGTGATAGGGTGGGAGAGCTCTGCTACAGGCTTTTCTGACTCTGATTTAGTTAAGGTTTCTTTTATTAATTTCCACACTGTCTTCTATGGGAACAACCCAGGAAAGTACCACTGGCTCTATTTCAAAAACTCTATTAGAAATAACAAAAAATTTAAAGGAGTAAGTAAGTAAATATAGTGCATAGATAAGATGTACCCATTAAAGCATCGACACAAAGTTTTTAATGGTATAGGAAAATAATTATATTAAGTGAAAAGATCATATTAACATGTAAGTGAAAAATCCATATAGAATGTAAATATAGAATAATTTCAACTTTATTTAAAAAGACCACAAAGGAAGTTCACAATGATATTTGTATGATGGACTCATAGAAGATTTTTTTTTCCTTTTTCTTTATAAGAATATGCTATCTATATAACAGCTACAGTGAGCTTATGTTATAGGCATTCAATACCAAAAAAAAAGAAAGATGGCCCTCTGTATGGATAATCCCAGCTCTATTAAAGTTTTGACTGTTATAATTAGGAAAGAAATCAAGAAAGTCCTCTTACAAAGAGAATTACCTTATAACTTTGTTGGAAAAAGAGATTGATTATGGTGGAAATACTCACATTAGGTCAGGCTATTGCAGAAATCATTCAGAATCTATTAACCTTCTTCTATAATCATGTCCAAGAACAACCGTGGGAGAACTCCATTCAGCCTTACCAAATTGAGATCAGAGTGTTAAAGTGAACAATTTTGGCCCCATAGACCGCTCCTTCCTTCCTTTCCATTCTATTGTTTATTACCTATAGTTAATATATGTCTGAGACCGTGGATTTAGAGCATATGAGTACTAATTCCTGGATGCTGTGTGATTGAAAACAAACAAAAAAACCCCACCATTTCAGGAATTCAACACAGCTACACAAATGGTCATTAACATCTTAGAAAGGAAAGAAATTGGGAGACCTGGAGGGTTTTTGAGCAAGGGAGTGGTATAACGTAGTAACACTGTAGAAAAATATTTTTACCATGATGTGTAGAATTTTTTTGAGGAATTTGTTTTCTCATTTATTCAACAAACATCCTTGAGGCCTCCTATTGCCAAACGCTATTCTAATTACTGAGGGTAGATATGTGGCTCGGAAACAGCTGCTGCCCTCAAGGAGCTCCCGGGACAGAGAGATGCTGAGGGTCTTTTATTATCGTGTCACTTAGAACCAAGCCACCACTACTGCCTTCATTTTTTCTCATGTAGACAACTCTAACATCGTTGGCCCATTTCCCATTATTTGTAAGTGTCAGCATTGTGGATTTTAGAGCATAAATCTTCTCATAAAGGGCATGGGTGTTAGGTGATGAGAGTAACCAACACCATTTTGTACCTCCACTATTTCAAAGGGATAGAGACAAAAATAGATCATTTGAATACAATTTGATAAGTACTAAGATGATGGTAAATTCAGGGGCTATGGGAGCACTTAACCCAGCCTGGGGACTTTGGGAAGACTTTTTGGAAGAGGTGCTGTCTGAACTTCATCCAGGATGAGTAGGACTCATCCTAGCAGAGTTGGAAAAGGGCCTCCCAAGTAGAGGAAACAAGATTTCCAAAGACCCATAAGTAAGGACGACCTTGGAATATGGGGGACAGCAAGTAATTCAGTAGAGCTGATGTGAGAAAGGGGAATGAGGGAAAAGTGGGGCAAGAGGTAGCGGGACTGGTAAGCTAGTGCCAGTTTGTGATGAGTTTTATATGCCGTGCTAAGGTTTAGAATTTATCCCAAAGCCTATGAGGAGCTATTCACAGATTTTAAGATGTGAAAGTGGTGTGATCAGATTGCATTTAGAAAGATCTCTCTGACATCACGATGGATAGTAGAGCTGCAGAAAGATCAGTTGTAGGAACTTAAGTAAGAAACGATGAGGGCCCTAAATAAGATATGGCATGGAAGTGAAAGGAAGTGAATAGATTGAAAAAGTGTTGAAATGCTTAGAGAGAACTAGATGTCAAATTGAATACAAAGCAGTATGATAACACGATTTATTGGCGCCGTTCATTGAGATAGGGAAAATAGGTCAATATTCAGGATTAGATGGAAGTAGAGGTGGGAAGGAATATGTTCTGCCCATGAGTTATCAGTTGGAACGCCCTAGAAGCAGGTTGATAATACAGGTCTGGAAGCTAGCAAGAAATTTGACTTAGATAAAGGTTGGGAGTCATCGGCTTATGGATGGCAAGTAAAGCCATGGAAGTGGTTAAGATGACCAAGGAAAGATGCAGAACGAGAAGATAATTATAATATTTGCTCTCAGTATATTTGTTTTCTGAATAAATACTACCTGATAATCTAATATCTCTTATTTAGTTTGTTGTTTTATCCCTCCTTAATCAGTATCTTCCTTATTTAGGCCATTTGGAAAGAAGTAGGCCGACTATCATGAAAATCAAAACTATGCCTTTTCAAACACTGTCAAATCTGAAAGTACAAAGACTTTAATGGTATAATGCCATTTAGAGCACTATAGATTTAGATTCCTTTTTCTCATCTGCAGCTTCTTTCTAAAATACAGTTCATCATTTTTATAGACAATTTTGTTTTAATTTGAGAGAACATAACATCTGTTAATGATTATTATTATTTACAATATTAATAATGGAAAGAAAATGTATAGGCTTCATCTTTGAAGCATTGGGTATTTCCCCTGCTCTGTAATAACCTCGTGTGTGGATAATGAACTCTGAAAATACTTGGATAGAGGACAGAGGGTGGTACGGAGCACGTCTTTTCTGATTTTGCGTTCTTGAATGTACTTTCCCCCAGTCGTGCCTTGCACATGGCCCTGAGTTACCGTGGAGCATCACAGTATATCGGGGTGTTGCAGGTGTTCATCGCTAATGGGTGGCTCAGTGATGTTGTGATCGTAGTGGCGGTCACAGATCGTGAAGCTCGCTCTCCTGCCCATGGCATTAGCCTTTTTCTGGTGGAAAATGGAATGAAAAGATTTATCAAGGGATGAAAGCTACATAAAATGGGACTAAAAGCCCAGGTAAGTCATAATATAAATCATATTCAGGTAGTAATTCAGCTTACTCAATTATTAATGATAAATGATTATTTATAAACAATTGGGTTTACACAATTATGCCTTATATAGAGAACTACATATGGCCCAATCATATGTTCCTATGCTAAATTCCAAAATACGCTTTTCAGAAATAATAACGGAAATTTACTCCAGCATTTATGCAACTGCATCTCTTTCTGGTGGTGAGTAATGGAAGTGAATTTTGAATATCTGCTTTAGAAAAGGCAAAATTAACTGCATGACAATAGGCCCTCTATTTATTAAACTGATTAAAGAAAATTATGAAATAAGAACAGGAAATATTTTTTCTATTATTTTATAATTATTTTTCAATTACCAAAAATCCCCTACATATTTTGCTTAATGTGCATTAGAAATCCTTAGTCCTCAGTACCTAGAGAACTGGACAATATTGGAACTAGAATGACAGAGTATTGAGTGGGAAAGCCACAAGTTGTGGAATCAGATGGGCCTAGCTTTGAATCCCTAGTTTACCACTTCCTCGTTGTGTTCATTAACCACTCCCACATGGTTTCCAGTTTTTGGGGTTTTTTTTTGTTTTTTTCTTAAATGGAAATAATAGTCACCTCATCGGGTTATTGGGAGATTTAAATGAAATAATTGTGTGATCTCTTAGGGTACTGCAGAGTTATTCTGTGAAGATGTACAGTTGCCAGCTAGTGCCCTATGTGAAGAGAATAAAGGCTTCTTTTAAAGATTGGCCCTGAGCTAACATCTGTTGCCAATCATTTTTTTTCCCCTTCTTCTCCCCAAAGACCCCCAGTACATAGTTGTATATTCTAGTTGCAGGTCCTTCTAGTTCTGCTATGTGGGACACCACCTCAGCATGGCTTGATGAGCAGTGCTAGGTCCAGGATCCAACCCGGTGAAACCCTTGGCCGCTGAAGCAGGGCGCATGAACGTAACCACTCAGCCACGGGGCCGGCCCCAGGAATAAAGGCTTCTATTACCTCATGCAAGAGCTTCCACAGGTCAGAAGTATTAAAGATTTTATCTTTTGATTAGATAATGGACTTGGAATTGAATAACATAGAACTATATAAATCCATGCATACAAAACTTGTGATACAGCCAATCATTTGAGTGTAACTTGAAGTCATAAAAAAAATATATGAGTTGTGTAGGCTAGATAAGCAAATAACTGAACTCAGAGGTACCCAGTCAAAGCTTATAAGTGAGTAGGGAAAAATAGATATTTCAGTTCTGTGATTCTTTCTTGGAATGATTTTAGCTTCTTAACTACGTCAGAGATTCTTAGCTCTTTGTAAGGAAGTATCAGCCAAAACATTTGGCAGGTTTTTTAATAATACTTGGGAATCAAAGGGGAAAGCTGTTAAGTTCACACTGAGAAGTTTTGGCCACACAGGGTCAGTCTTCACATCTGTGTTTTTGGAGTGTGGTTGGTGAGTGATCATTGACCTCACAGGTCAACATAAGAGAGTGCATCTGCCCAGTGACTGCCACAGCATGGGCTAAACATGAAACTGGGGACAAGGGCTAGGAACACTGGCATGGAAATAAAATATGAAAATCACCATCAAGATGGAATTAAACTGACTATGGATACCTTTGCACTAATAGGCAGAATTTAAGCTGTGCACTTTACAATGTTGATTTCCAGAGATATGTTAGGAAATGTGATGTGCAGAGATCAATAACTTTGGAATTTCTTTTCTCATAGATGAGTAAAGAGAAGAGAGAATTAAATAAATTACATAGATATCTATATATAGTACAATCATTCATAAAAATAATGGTTTGCTGGGGCTGGCCCCGTGGCCGAGTGGTTAAGTTCGCGCGCTCCGCTGCAGGCGTCCCAGTGTTTCGTTGGTTCGAATCCTGGGCGCGGACATGGCACTGCTCGTCAGACCACGCTGAGGCAGCGTCCCACATACCACAACTAGAAGAACCCACAACGAGAAATATACAACTATGTACTGGGGGGCTTTGGGGAGAAAAAGGAAAAAATAAAATAAAATCTTAAAAAAATAAATAAATAAAAAATAATGGTTTGCTTTAGAAAGTTATTACAGATATGTTAAAATATTCTTATAAACCTCTATGGGAGTCTTTTCTTATAAAGAATTAAGAAATAAACTAATCTTTAGGAGTTTTATAAAGGTTAGTTATAGAATTTATTATTATTGAAATCAGGTGAAAATCACTTTTGTAATTAGAATAATGTTCAAGACCTAATTTTTGGGTTATAGGAAAGGCTATTGATTGCTGAGTTGGGAATTTCAGCCAGTGAATTCATGTTTGAAGAAACGAGGACCTATGTTAAACAAAGAGAAGCCTTTAGGAAAACAGTTGCACATATACAGGTAAGTTTGTCATCATGGTTTAGTATTAGATGATATCACTTTCCTCATCTGAAATGCATCTAGGCTAAACATAAATATGGAGTAATTTTCCTATACGTGGTGTTAGAATCCATCGGAGTGGATGAGGTCACTGAAGGAGAGAAGGTAGAGAGTAAGACAAGAAGCGAGCCTAGGACA
Source organism: Equus caballus (assembly GCF_041296265.1). Classification (NCBI taxonomy): domain Eukaryota; kingdom Metazoa; phylum Chordata; class Mammalia; order Perissodactyla; family Equidae; genus Equus; species Equus caballus. Next base: position 941,487 of record NC_091689.1, on the reverse strand, counting down.
GAGTCCTGAGAAAAATTACAAGATTTAAAGGTAGAATAGGAAAGGAAGAGCTTACAAAGACAACTGAGAATGGACAGTTGGAAAAGAGAAAGCAAATCAGGTAAGTGTTGTCAGAGAAGCCAAGAGAAAGAGGATTTCAAGTAGGAGGGAGTGGGCCACATGCTGCTTAGAGGGAAAATAAGATGAAGGTCAAAGAGTGCCCATTGGGCGTAATGATATGGAGGTTTAATTCATAAGAGCCATTGATGGACTGGTTTGCAGGTGGTGCCAGACCAGAGTGAGTAGAGGAGGAAATGGAAGTGAAGAGGTAAAAATACTGATGGCAGGCAACTCTTTCCTGAATTTGGCCCTGAATGGTGGCTGAGAGAAAGGTTGATGACTGGGACCAAGAAGAGAAAAGGGAGGAGCAAGTAGGGAGGAATTTTGGGGGTCAAGCGAGATATTTAGAGATGGTTAATTTTTTATTATTATTATTAGGATGAGAATGCTGGAGTATATTTTAATACCTAGAGAAAGGATTTAGTAAAGTGGGAAAGATCGTAGATATGGAGAGGATGATTAGCTGCGTATGATCTTTGAGAAAGTGTGAAGGTGGGTGGCAAAGCACATGGAAAGATAGGCCTCCCCACTCGTACAGGACAGGAGAGGTGCTGCCTCCATTGTAGCAGGAGGAAAAGAGGAAAGGATGGGCATGGGTTCAGCTCTGTTGGTAGAAAATGGCAAAAGCTCTCTTCTGAAGACTTCCATTTCCTTCAAGAACAATAGGGAAATTCAGTTCTTGAAAGAGAAGTAGGTGAAGAGGGCGTGTACCTGTCCGAGGAGAGTGAGGAAGGTTTGAAATACCCGTTCAGAGTGAGAGACTGAACTAACTAGAGAAACACAATAAGCCTGCTTGCAGTATCCAGGGCTCAGGTGAGGTTACTGACCATGAATTTATAGTGGTCCCTTCTGTTTTTGTGTGCATCAGTCTTACTAGAAGGGTTTAACTGCCAGGTTCAAGCACAGAGAAGGTGGATGATTGTGTTTAATTAGGGTTGGGTTTTACCAGGAAGTTTAATGTATTTGCAGAAGAACTCAATATGTGGTGGCCATAATCACTAGCAACGCCAATCAATTTTAGACCCTCCAGTTTCTTCTTAAATGAAGGAACAGTTTATACACAATGCAGTCATCAAATTGGTGAAACATTTTACCAGCAAAAACCCTGGAGTTGGAAATCTACTTGAACAGTTTGAAGTGCTCCAGGTACTTTCGCCACAAGCGGCTTTACTGTAGACATGTCTGCCGCAAGCATTTTCGCTGCAAACATTTTTGCCACATAACTAATTGGTTTTAAGGCAATTTTGCTGCAAAAGGTAAAATAAGGAAAAATAAAAGAGGGACATTAAAAAGGACATAATGAAAAATTAATCACAAAACCAAAAAGACTTTATTGTCAAGTACAAAATATTTGAATACATTTAAAATGTGTGTAGATTCACGGCACTACTGCACAAATAACTGACTTTATTTTGCAGGTTATACCTAAGCATTTGTCAGCCAAGTCTTTTGTTCTTAGTATTACACTTTTTTTTTTTTTTTTTTGTGCTTGTGATGCATCTATGCATCTTCTCACTTGGCATCCATTGCACTTTTTCTTCTTCACTAAAATTTCTTCCTTCATTAAGAGAGGCATCAGTTTCCAAATACTAGGATGCATATTTGTAACTGAGCTTTGTATGGCACTGTGAAAAGCCTTCTACTCTGTTTTTGTTCTTGGTATACTGTCACAGTGTCCATTGATAGACATTCCAAAGTTCTATGGGAAATGTGAAGCTAAGATTTATATAATGTTGACCTTAAACAAATAGATAGCCAGTTCTTTCTCCAGCACAAATGGGTTCATTTGGGATCAGCAAAGAATTGCAAGTTGGGGTCTGCAACCATGGTGAGCTATGTGCAAGATCCCAGCAGTAAGGAAGGAGAAACTCTTTTATAGAGGGGAAGAGGAAATTTGGAAGGCGGTTGTAAATGAAGAGTCCATTGGAGGAATTGAGAGTTTGACGTTAAGTGGCTTCTGTTTACTAATTTGACGTTTTCCCCCTTTGATCAAGATCTTTCTCTGAAAGCATCGCTGATCAAGAGTCAGGTTTTTCTGGTTTCAGCAGCTTTTTGTCCCTCAATACCAGGAAGGACTTTTCCTCAGTGATGTCTTACAGGGAAAGTGCACAGATTGGAAACCTATTGAGGTCACTGACCTTCAGGTAACAAAGAGGGGTGGAAGGGAAAGCTCTTAGCTTTTTTCTTTTCTAAAGTCCATATGTTATGAAGGTCATAGGCATTGGAGATTATCAGGAGTGTTATGTCATCATCAAAGGTTTGGCGGACAAACTTCCAACATGCCTGCTCTGGACATCCTGGGAAAGCTGTCTCATCAGAGACATGTAGTCTGTTTCAATTCTGGGGAATCTTTACTTTCAGGTCACCAGCTGACATGCAGGTCCAGTCAGGGTTTGGTGCTTTCTTTAGGTGTGTCATGCGAATCCGAGAGTCAATTCCCTGGAGTTTTGTGGCACAAGGTTAGTTAACAGCACCTAACAGGGGCCTTTCCAGTGAGGTTGAAGAGAGTCCTACTGGAGGTGTCTTTTCCAATAGACAGAATCTCCATGTTGCAAGGTGTGGTGCTTAAGGTCTTCATCTCCCTGGACTGCACTGTGAAAGATTGCTTTCTCAGAACATGGTTATTTTTAATAGAAGCAATCAGGCCTTTGCAATACTAGAGTATATCTCATTTTATCAGCTGTGGGTCAAAAGAGGCAGGAGCCAAGTGCCTTGGGTATCCTGTGACTCTCTCAAAGGGTGAGAGTTTATGAGTTCCAGAGGGGGTGGATCTGAGATCTAGAAGGACCAACTGCAATGCTTTTGGCCAAATTTTGCAATTGAAGATCTCTGCAAATTTTGCCAATTGAGTCCCAATATCATTAGTGCATTCAACTAAACGAGAGGACTGAGGGTGGTAAGCAGAGTGAAAGTGTTGTAAAACCAGCCAAAGAGTGCAGACTTGTTGAAGTCCCAGACTGGTAAAATGGGTTCCTTGATCACCGTGAAGCTCGAGTGGAGTTCCCCAGGTGGGATAGTTCTTCCCAAAAGGACTTTCGCCACAGAAGAGGCAGCAGCCTCTCTGCAAGGGAAGGCTTCAGTCCACTGAGAAAGCACGCAAACTAGGACTAGAGCATATTTGTCTCCATGAGACGGGGAAGCTGTATAAAATCTATTTGCCAAACCTCAGGTGGCCCATTAGGCAGTTTAAAAAGTCCAGGGGCAGTACAAACGGGCTTCCCTGGATTGTAGTTTGGTCGAGTGGGAAACATGAGATAGGCACTTTTTGTGGCCTCATTAATATTTCCCCACCAACATTGATTCATGAATGCTGTCGTTTTGCGAGTAGACCAACAGTTTAATGCATGCACAGTGGTTAGGAGTGGGAATTTGAGAATCTTTGGTAGGACTCAGTTGTTATTTGGTCTGAACCAGACCTCTTTTTATCAAACCAATAATTGTTGAATTTCCAATCTTCTCTTTCCTTTTCTGAGGCCAATTATTTGGCTTCTCTAGCCAGTTTTTCTAAGTTATCATTTGGGGAAATATCCTTTTGGACAATGGCAGAGGCTGTTGTTGGTTCCTTTAAGGGCTGCATTTCTTGAAGAAACATCAGCAAGGTGATTTTCTTTGGCTTCCAGGAAGTCAATTTTAGAATACCCCAAGATCTTAACAATAGCTAAAATGGCAGGTAAAAGTATAGCATCCAAGAATTCCTGAACATAGGCACCATTTTTAATTCCTGAACATAGGCTGATCAATAGACAGGTTCTCTGCACATAGTGGGCCTGTTCCTCAGTGCCAGGAAGGACCTTTCTTGGTTGTTGTGTTCCACAGTGGAGCGAAAGTGCTTAGTGGTTGGAAACCATTTAGGCCTCATTTGAGTAATACGGAAGTTCAGGAGGGAGAAGTCTCAGGAATTTCTTATTTAAAGTCTGTGGTTGGCCAAGGTCATAAGCATCAGAAATCATTTTAAATTGTTGAACTAACATCACTTTATTAGGTACATCATCTTTACAAATGTTCGACAGGTGATAAGTACAGAATTTTGCAATAAGTATACAGAGTAAGATTAAAAGCAATACTATAAGCCCAGTTTGCAGGATGGTTCTAAATCAGGAGCGCAGACCTGACGGTAACCAGCTGACCAAATCAAATACAGTGGATTATTTGGTGAAACTTGTAGCCAATGTGCTTGCTCTCTAATCTTATGTAATTGGGTTTCTATTTCCCCAGAGGCATTTATCCATGTGCAACAGGAGGTGTTCACCACGGCGCAGACACCTCCTTGCTCAGCAAGGAGATAATCGAGGGCTATGTGATTATCCAAAACTACCTTGGCCAGTGAGTTAAGCAACCACTGCTGAGCTGAAATTGCTTTGGCTGTGGAGTCAGCCAACTCATCTAATGTCAGGGAGACATTCCTGATCGTTTGTTCATTGGCACTCACTCCGATCTGCGGGAGGAAAGTATTCCCATGGTGGCAAACCCAGAATCATGCACACCTCCTGGAAGTTCTTGGTGAAAGTGGTTATAGAAGTTTAATGGGACAGACCAGCGAGAGGCCTCTGTTTGGTCATGTAGAGAGAGTAGGACAGTCAATACAGCAAAGGCACACTGTCCTTGTGTTCTCCAGCTGTCAATGCAGTGAGTTTCCCAAGCATAAAGCCCATTACAAAACTTCCACATATGAGAGTATAACCAGGGGCTGTACATAAGGCTTCCACATAAGTGAGGGTATCTATGGACCCATTCATTGGTATAGAGGCTTTAACGTATTCTAAATAAGGCTCACACATTATGTTGTTACATCCAGAGATGTTGCCAAAATATATGGGTATAATCAAGAAATTTACAGACTGCCCAAGTTACATTGGGGGTGCCATCAAATTTTTCATACAACTATTCAGAATATCTTCTCTTTCCCTCCCAAGGCTGGATTAAATTGAAACAAGGTACAGGTTTAGGCAGGCTTATCACTCTGGCTATAAAACTGGACTGTGGAACAACTTAGACAATGGCGTTTGAAATCCCAGTGAAATTCTTAAAGGGTCATTCCTGTCTTGGACTGAGTGAGGTTTCTGATGGCAAATCCAGCAATCAGAGAGGGTTTTTTTTTTGCAGAGGATTGGGAAATGTGGACAAGAGCATTGTCCTTCCAAGAAAGAGAGGGAGAAAATAAAGGAAAAAGCAACAGTGAGAAGAGGGTATCCAGGCCTGGTCCAGTCATCTTGGGAAAGCTGTCTGCCTCAGATGCCAGCTGCTTCTCTTCTTAGCCAATTTGATTTGGCATCTTCAGTGTTTGTGCAGGATCAGATGTCAGGCGCAGTCTTCTTTAGCTGTGAGATGTGTACCCAAGGCTCGAGTCCCTGAAGTTTGGCTGCCCTGTACGTAATGAGGAGGACCTGGTATAGTCCCTTCCAAGGATATTTCAAGGGCAGCAAAATATTGGAAATGTTAGTTTGGAATGTTGTAGTCTGACATTTAAGGAAACTAGAAGAATTTAGGATCTAGTCCAGCTTAGAGGTATATAACAAAACCTTAAAGACAATTAATAGGACTAGGAAGGGGCTGTTCTAAACAGAACTAATTTGGGTTTAGCATTTGAATCCTCAGAGGGTCCGATTTTAAAGGGGCAGGTGTTTGCTGGAGAGGTGACTGGCTGTCTATTTGTTTACGGTCAACACTTTGGTGGCTCATATAGGGATCCAAGACAGACTCCCAATGACTCCGAGGCTGGTGAGGGAGTGCCGTCCCCAAGGAAGGAAGGGCACCAAAGAAGTGGGGTGTACAGGGTAGTTATATTCCATCTTCAAACAAAGAGCATACATCACATCTGACAGGAAAGTCCCTTTGACAATTGTCACAAGATGCTTAGCTGGCACAGCAGATTAGTGGTCTGCAGGTTGGTAGTCACAAGGTGAGTGGTCACAAGGTGAGCACAGCAGGTCAGTAATTAATCCTTAGTTTAGGGAGAGATACTTATCCTTAAATGCGTATTTGGGGGAAGTTGCAGCCCTGTCTTTGAGGGCATCAGTCTCGTCTTTGGGACATAGTAAATATTTAAAGCAGATGTACAATGCGCGCTCAACAGGCCACATCAGGCTCTTTTGGAAAAAAACAAGGTCAGGCTGAATTAGATTTAAACCAAATGGCTTCCTCCTATACTCCAGTATATCCTGTTGCTTTTAATTTATTTATCAGTTCAAATGAACAGCCTGATTTAAAGAGTCAGACCAAAGTGCCACCCAACTACTTGCAGACAAAGAGGGCCTTAACCAGAAAGGGATGAAGCCTTAAAACAGATCTCAAATAAAGCATGGAGAGCCTCAGAGGCACAGAAGGCAGAAGCTCAGATCCAGGAGAAACACTGACCCCAACTCCAGGGCTGGTGAGGAAAGCAGCATGCTCAATGGGCTCCTCTGTGAGTACTGCACCTGTTTGCCACCAGCCTCGGAGTTGTTGGGGGTCTTCCCTGGATCCTGATGTGAGCCACCAAAGTGTTGACCTTAAACAAATAGACAGCCGGTTATTTCTCCAGCAAAAACTGGTTTATTCAGGATCAGCAAAGAATTGCAGTTCAGGCAGTTCAAAACCATAGCAAGAACGTGCAAGTGCCCCAGCAGCAAGGGCTGTTGTAAACAGAGGAATTGAGAGCTGATGTGTAGCAGCTTCTCATTGGCTGAGCTGTGACAGTCTCTCATTGGCTGAGCTTCCTGCCGGTCAGGAAGAGGAAGTCTTTCTTCTTGCTCTCGGGCTCTGCTATCATCCCAGGGCAAGAGAGCTCCCCATTTTGGCCTCGTGACTCCAATTTAATGATATTTCTATTTATTAATTTGACTGTAATATAAAAATGGGAGTACTGTGTCAATGGAGAAATGAAACCAAACTGTCAACCGGTTATTTTGTCTTTTACGCACAATTGCCTTATAGCCAATTAGGTATGCAGGGAAAATGTTTGCAGCGAAAATTCTTGTGGCGAAGATGTCTGCAGCAAAGATGCTTACTGCGAACATGTCGGACATGGTGTTAAGTAGAATGACTTGCCTGAGAGGCTTTGTGAAGGGAAAGGGGGAGATGACACACTTCGGTAGCTTTTCAGGAGCAGCGCTATGGAAATTAAGTTCTGGCGTGGTGTAAATCCTGGCACAGCTGCTTCAGTCTGTGTGGTCTGGGCAGGTTGTGTTCTCTCCCAGAAGTACTTTCCTGTTTGTGAGATGTGACTAACATCAGTAGCTACCTCGTAGAGTTACTCTGAGGATTAGATGAGATAATACACAGAAAGTGCTTAGAATATTGCCTGCTTAGTAAAGTAAGTTCTCATTAAAGTTAACATTATTGTTATTTTTCCCTTACGTAATGCCTTCCTTCATTTTGTTCCACCAAGGGGAGTTTTTATCAACTTCTTCCTCTTGCTCCTAATCTGGATTTGCTCCATGTCATTTTTGGGAACTCTTTGCTACCAAATGTTCTTCAAGTTAACTGTTTCCATTCTGAAAAAACTTCTTTATATCCTAACTTTCTTATTGACATATAGATCTAAAAACAGTTCATCTGAATCTGTAAAAATGAGGCACACAATCAAGAAAACATTTTAAAAAACAGTATGACTTGACTTGCCTGGATTGTAATTTCCTTAAGAGCAAGGGTGTCGTACTTTGTGTTCCCTTTCATTTATGCATGACTGATTTACACATGTCACTGACTTCTCAGGGACTGCCCTCTTCCCCCAGGCATTTAGAAATGTTGGGGGGCGGGGTGCACTGTGACAGGGGTGTAACTGGTATTTCGTGTCCTGGAGGCCAGTGTTGGTTAAATGTCCTGTAATTCAGAGAGATCTTTGTATAGCAACTAATTGTGTCACTCAAAATGCCAGTAGTCTCCCATGGAGAAATACTGACATACACAATTTATTCTTTTTTGTTTCACTGAGCAAATATATATTGATTGCCTTCTAAAGGTTGTGTGCTGAAATGTAATTTGATAGGTCTAACTCTGGAAATACACGCTACAGCCTCCTAACAATATGAAAAGAGTGATACCACTGGTATCACTCTGTGACTTTCCCAACTGTACCCAAAGTGGAATTAGTATCATTTGCTTCTCAAATTAACCACCACCACTTTCACATTAAAAACGTGTATTAAAATGCTCATGCCTTTAGCCCTATTCTGGAAACTAAAAAAAGTGAAACAAATAGACATAATTTATATACCCTTGGAAATCTACTCTTCCTGTGTCTGTGGACTTCATATGAACTTACAGTAAAGATGACTGATATTACCCGTATTGCCTGTATAGCTCAGACTGTTAAATGTGATTTCACATTTAACCATGAAAAAAATAGAAAATTGATATAATGTTTTCCTATAGGAGAAAAAAGTTCTTCTCTTCTAAAATATTTATTTATCTAATATGTGTGTATATGTGTATGTATGTATATATGTATTTTGATAGTAAAAACAGAAGTAGTTTTAATCCTTTTCAAAGCAAGCGTCATTTTATAGTTGCCTTCTTTCAAAGTAGTTTACTAAAATTTCACTAGGTGGCAGTAGCATTCTGCTTCCACAGGTATGTGATTGCTATGAGTAGTAGTGTGTTTTCCAGCTAAATGTATGTTCTGAGATTTCTGAGACATTTCTTCTGATCTTCATGTTTTATCTAAATAGGTATCTTTGAAGAACGTGTTCGTGTTCAGTCTCGGTGTGTACTCAGGAGACAGGAGGCCAGTGCGCACCTGCCCGTCTGTTCTAGAGCTGGGGTCATGTGGCTCCCGTTGCTGAACTGAAGTAGACAACCTTTAAATGTCATGTTATACTTGGCCAAATGTCATCTTATGACCATATAACTATTCAATTTCCTTTCTCTTTGTTATCCTTCAATTTTGAATATTTGGGGCCTTTCTGACCATTTGGATGAGTTTCACAAAATATGCTTTTCTTTTAGAATGGAGACCTACATACTTAAGTAGCAAGAGTTACAAGATTTTCATTTCTTTTCATCCATACTCTCCATAGTTGACGTCAAGTCTTATGATTTTCCATGGAATGAACAATAAAATAGTGAAATTCAGATACTAAATAATGATAATGTCTGGCATTTATTGACGCTTTCTGTGTGCCAGGCATTGTCCCAAATGGATTGTCTCACTTTTTTTTTCCACAACAACTCTGTTGAGTAAGTATTATATTCATCTTCATTGTACAGATAAGAACATTGAGGCATAGAGAGGTTAAATAACTTGACCGAGATTACAAAAATATTTTAATTCTGAGACCTACACTCTTAAGCCATACTTTACTTTTCCAACCCAGAAATTTAGATAGACCTTCTTTTCCTCCAATTCACCCACGGACAATGAAGTGAAAATTCAGTGTTCTTTTCTAATGCAAGCTTTAGGTATTTCCTGTGAGGTATACGCTCTTGATTTTAAGGTAACAAAGTTCTAGGAAAGGAACAGGAGAGGTGAAAAATAACACTTCTGTTCCTACATTCCTCCAGAAGACCTTGAGTGTGGGGTTAATTATAAAATTAGGTAGCAAGCCTAAGTTGTTATATTTTACATCTGGGGCATAATATAGTAGAGCACAACTATTGCTGTTGTGTAAATGGAATACTGGGTTTGACAACCTCTCCAAAGCATCTTCCAGTTCCATAATTCTATGATTCTAAGAATTTTGTCATTCAGAACTCTGAAAGAGACAGCATCTGATCCACTTAGTAATTTCAGGGGAGTGTTTTTTTAATGCCAGCTGCAGTATTATCTATTAGTAACTGTTAATAAATATTAAAAAATGCTGCCTCAAGCATGTCGATCATTCACAAAAAGCTCCTTACTAGTAACATGTGGTACAATTATGAGCCACCATTCATTAGAGAGTAATTTCTGAAAGCATGATGCAGTGTCTGCAGTGAAGAGCAAAGACCAGAGCTGTTTAGTAACTCTGAATTCAATGCCAAGAATGTGTAAATATTTCATCTTTTTATCCCCAGATAGTAAATTATGTACTCTTGGAGGCATTAATTCCTTCAAACCTGTGGACTTCACTGAATGCACTGAAGCAAGAATTCTAAATGAGCATCCTGGTCTGAAATTTAACTTCAGCTTCTAGAAGCTCCCAGCATTCCCACAGAAACAGCTCTCACATGAGAGAATTGGGCTTAGAGATCTTGATTGTCTCACACTGTAAATAGCGCATAAATTCTCAAATGTGCCATCATGGGGGGAGGGGGCAAAAGTATCCTGAGACTTGTCAGATTCCCCTTTATTTTCTAAATGAGGCATCATAGGTAGTGTCATTGCACTAAACCAGGAGCAGGTTTAGAGCTCAGTTTCAGGGATTTTCATGGAATATATACTCATCTGTTTTCAGTGTATAGAGGAGTGTTTCTCTACTCTTTTCATGTCTTGTTCCATCTTTAGATTTGCTGTGAGTAAACTTGGATTGAGGGATGAAAGTGAGAAACTTTGTGCTGACTACAGAGTAAAGATTTGGCCTAATTAGATATAAATGAATAGAAAGGAAGATAGAAAAAGTAAGGGAAAGAATGAGGGGGAAAGAAAAGTTTTGATGTAACTGAACATGTTCTGAATTAGAGGCCAGGGTACAGAGGTGGAAAAAGAGTCACACCAGCCTTCCCTCCGCTTGGTTTAGGATCATTTGATGCCAGTGACATTGTTTCTAGAACAGGGAGGGGTAAAACCGAGGCAGAGGCAGCTGGTTGGATTTTTCACGAGCACAGTAGCTATGCTGACACACCTGTGAGGCATCTGCCCCTCAGAGCTCCTGCTGCACCTGGTACACCCTGGGCTTGCCTGGTCCCGGGTCTCATTAGACCCCTTTTCTACGCTTTTCCAGAAATGGAAATCGCCCAAACTGTCCCCACCACAGTGATGTGGAAAAGTTTGGTTTTGTGGTTTGAGCATTGCTGTAACCAGTAGCAGAGGCAGGGCCAGTATCCTCGGAGAATTTGGTCCCTAAAGCCTCCCTCGAAGAACTCAGTCATAGCTTTGGACTTGCCACTGCATGGATGGGGTGCGTTTCACTTCTCCTTTGAGTTTCACTGTGCCGCCTTTTGTCACTAACTTCAATGCCTTTGATTAGCCACGGTGAAGGTCTCCCTCCTAAATTCCACAGCAGAATGATCAAAACTCTGTTTCCATCTGAATTTCCAGAAGGAAGATACAGCCAGCTGACCATAGCTGGGCCTTGAACCTACAGTGCGGTGTATTTTGGGAGGTTACTCAAGATGGAAAACCAGTATTTCAAATACAAGCCAGTTTCCTGAAGGAGGTTCAAGAATTGGTACCAAAGAGACCAGATGTAAACCCAGAATTCAAGGTGTGAGAGCCAAGAGTCAGGAATGCAAGAAAATTTGATTGAAGTGAGAGCAGTCGAGAACAGTTGAAGATGGTCCGGATAGAATGATGTCCAAGAATACTATTGATTGTCTGTGGCCAGCAGGAGGAGGTATGTAGGTGTGTTAACATTAACAGTTCCAGGCCATTCAGTTCAAATTAGAGACTGTGCTAGACAAGCTATGGAGAGCATAAGAGGGAGGCTGGGGAGAGGTGGAGAGGTTGGGGGAACTTTGATCTTTTGAGTGCTCTGATTCTGTTGTTCTTCCGTTGCATTCCACAGACCTAGATTAAATGCTTTGCAATATAAAATAATGTCTAATAAGACAAATAAAATTTTTGATGTTGTCCCTCCAGTTTATTACTTTATTACTTTGCTCCAAGACAAAGAAGCCGAATAGAGAAACGTGTGTACCTAATTTCATTAATAAAGAAAAATTCTTCATGGATTTAGATTCCAGGGGAAAATCAATGTTTTCAGTAGCTGTACCTAAAGGTCTGTACCACAAGATGGTGCTCATCCATTAAAGTCATGCTGTTTTTCAAGAAGTTGCCCCTCAATGGTCTAAATTTTTTAATCTAAAACATGAGATGTTATTTATGTATTTACTTTTCTTTTAGTACAAGTTTTCTTAACAAGGAAATACAGTGGGTTTTAAATTTAAGCTGTTTAGTTAACATGTGCCTCTTTTATGGAGAGAAAACCTCCAGGAATTCCACTTTTGTTTTGCTCTAAAGATCTTTTATTATATAATTTTTGATATGCTAGTGACTCAAAATGTGCTCATTCTCTTCTTTCATTTCCTTTAAACTCGAGATGGTGCAGCATAAGCCAGCGGAGTTAAAAACTCAAATTCGTGTAACCAGAGCTTTTGTGGACAGCTGTCTCCAGCTGCATGAAGCGGGCCGTCTGGACTCAGCCGCTTCCATGGCAAAATACTGGTATGCGGGCGACAGCGATTGCAATGTGGTGTTTGCACAGGCTGTTAGGGAATTCTTCCAACTTTAGACTCAGGCTGGAGGGTCTCAAAGGAAGAAGCCTATGTAAATGAAAACTAGAAGCGAGAACCAACGTATTTAAAAATGCTGAAAGGTCCTATTAAGCGTATTTATAATGTGCTAAAAATTACTCAAGTTGATATTTAACTTTTAGCTTGCCATTGAAAATAAAATATTAAGAGATTGAAGTAGGATGACTGATTAGTTCATTCAAGTAATAGTTTAATTTCAGCTTATCTGAAGAGCAGCAGTTTAGTGAGACCAAAAAAGAACAGTAAAACTTAGAGACCTGAGATCCTGAGATAGAGTCCCAGTTCTTTCACTAAATAACTGTACTCAAATTTAATTCTCTCTGGGCCAAGATTTTGACATCTGTGAAATGAGTGGATTGGATTGGATTTTTATATTGTGGTGTTTTCCAGATCTAAGAAAAATTTCTAAAGAAGTGGCTGTCCCATAAAAATTGCACACACTCTACTAGGTAAAAAGGAAAAATGTCCTATTAACTTTAGAAAGGCTTTCATTTGCATTAAAGATGATTAGCAATGTTATTAAAGATGAGTTAATTGAAAAAAGACCCCTATAAGGCTTTTGTGTATTTTAAGATACAAGAGCATAGTTTAAATCAGATTCGGGAAGTGGGTTTGGTTTCCTCTGTTTTACAAAAAACAAACATTCTTACATCTCATTAACCCAAAAATAACCTAGAAAAAATTCCTGTCATTATTCATTAACTTGCATTCAGTTCAGTCAGAGGTAGAACAGGGAAATATGCAGAAGAGTGCTTTATGTAATGATTCCAAGATAATAAAATTGCGGGGATGAAATTGGTGTGGAATTACTAGGAACTTAGACTTTTGAGGAAAGCATTTTACATTTACCTTTATAGCAAGTTCTTTGACTAGTTGGAAAAAGTGTAAAAATATTTTAGATAAGATATTTTTGGAAGAATAGATATTTGGACAGCTTTTGACCTCATTCTTCTTTGAAAACACTGGGTTTATAGACATGCTGATATTTCACATTGAAGCAGAGGAAGCGACTAGTTATGGCCCAGTAAATATTTCACTAAAATACTTACCAAACACAAAAATTTATAGAATTCCAACTATTGTTGCCCCCAAGTCTTGTCTGTTAATCATTATATTGTTACTGTATTCTTAGGGATATCCTCACCTGTCCTCTGGCTTAAGTTAAAAATGATTTTAAATAGGAAAATGTGTCTATGCTTTCCTTTGCTTTATGTTTTCCACTATTGAAAAATAAGTTGAAAAGAATTTTGAGCTAAATTCTATTTTTATCTTAAGTTGAATACAATCTCTACCAGTTATCATATGGATTTTAAAGATAATTAAGATTGTTGTGATAAGATCAGAAAAGAGTATTTCTCAAGTATTGCATATTAATACACATATACTTCAGGAGTAATAATTCCTAAATCACCTTTAATAAGTTTACTCTATGATGGCATGTACTTTAAGAATAGTCTTCCTTCTTAGGTTTTCCTTTTTTCTTTCAGTTTATTTCTGAAAACCTTAAAAAAACTTTTTCACAGTTACTGAAATTCAGAATTGCAACCTTCAAGTAGGAAGAGACATCTTGGAAGGAGAAAAAGACATATTACAAAGGCAAAAGGAAATAGGTGGCTGTAAAATTATACAGTTAACTTAGATCATATAGAGAATCTAAATAAGTTAGACCAAATTCAAATTTTTACTATATCCTTTTCAGGCCTAAAGTAGCCAAAACTTAATAATCTAAACTTTCTACATTTTGTTTCCAGCCTCAACAAGAACCCAGCCAGAAATATAGTTGATGAGGAAAGTATTCATTGTGTGAAAACTCTCCTGAGATTTATTTCGTATGTAATTTGTATCAATCTTCTCTGGTTGACTAATATGGCTAACTTTAATTGTTTGATAAATGTATGCATGTAAGCACTCATAAATCATGTTTCCTGATTGTGAAGCACCTCATGAAAATCCATTTTAAACGTTTCTTTCCTGCTTTTTTATTTTGGTCGTCTAGAGCATCTGAGTTACAAAACAGACCAGCTTATGACTGTGTTTAGCTCCACGGAGGCGGGGGGTACATGTGGGAGTTCCCAACCGCAAAGTGAATATGGCTGTGGTATGACACTCTCCTGGATGATGGGAAGAGAAAGGAAAATTTCTTTCCTGTACTTTGTACATTGAGAATAGAGGGAAAAGAGGTGCAAAACCTTTGCATTTTCAACTGACTGCAGAGTGTTTTCAGGCAGATGGCAATAGCTTTATGTTATTGGCTCACCACTACGATTTTGTCATTTTAAGGAAAAGTGAAGAGACCAGTAGCCTAAAGCTTGATGCTTGGCTTTATTGAATCGTTGTACAGAAGGACTAATATCACTTTTTTATAGTTTAATAATATTTTATTTTATTGATTAACCATAATTATACAGGTTATTTATAGTTTTTTACTATGACAACAATGCTACAACACTTTTATACATTGATCTTAGATACATGTGTTTTCGATTACAACAGGACAGAGCCCCAAAAGTAGTACTGCTAGTTGAAAAGTATGCATATTTGAAATATTAATACGTTTCTGGATTATTTCCTCCCGTTTGCAGCAACTCAAATGAACAAAGTCTGAGGATGACTTCTCCTCCTAAGCTATGAATGTTATTGCCTTTTAAAGTTTGTGTTAATCTAATGGGTGAAAAATAGGTTATTATTCTTCCTTTAATTTGCATTGACTATTAATTATTTTATTTTATTTTACTGTGGTAAGAACACTTAACATGAGATCTCCCCTCTTCACACGTTTTTAAGTGTGCTGTCCAGCATTGTTCACCAGGCGCGATACTGTATGCAGATCTGTAGAGCTCATTCATCTTCCTAATTGAAACTTTATGCCTATTTATTAGTGAATCCGCATTTCTCCTCCTCTTAGCCACTGGCAACCACCATTTCTGTTTGAGTCTCTGAATTTGTCTATTTTAGAACGTCATATAGGTGGAATCATGTAGTATTTGTCTTTCTGTGACTGACTTATTTCACTTAGCAGCATGTCCTCAGGTTCAGCCAGCTTGTCACAGACTGCAGAATTTCCCTGTTTTAAGGTTGAATAGGATTCCATTGTATGTATATACTACATTTTCTTTATTCCTTCATCTGTCCATGGACATTGAGGTTGTTTCTGCATCTTGGCCACTGTGATTAATACTGCAATGAACATCTGCCTGCTAATATTGCTTGGAGGTCCTGATTGCAATTCTTTTGTATAAATACGTAAAAGTGGGATTTATGGATCATATGGTAGTTCTGCCTTTTTTTAGGGACCTCCACACTGTTTTCCATAGTGGCTGCACCAAGTTAAGTTCCCTCCCACAGTGTCCAAGCGTCTGATTTCGCCACATCCTGACCAACACTTGCCGTTTGTTTTTTTGTTAATAGCCATCCTGACAGATGTGAAGTGACGTCTCATTGTGGTTCTGATTTGCATTTCCCTGATGATTAGTGACAGGGAGCATTTTTTCATATACCTGTTGGGTATTTAGATGTCTTCTTTGGATATAGCACTTGTTTAAAAGGAAAACACAGAAAAATGGCACTACAGAAAATTTAACCTGCATCTGAAAAGGATCTAAGTTGTCATATTTAAATATTTGATTATTTACTTTGCTCTAAAAAACAAAAGTATTAATTTCTTCCAACTAGAGTTATTTCTTTCAAATTAAAAGAAATTAAATACACACTTTATTATATCACATACAAATCTTCCTGTTATTAGTTTAAAGCAGTCCAAGTTTGTCAATAGGCCGCATCCTCTTCTGTATTTCTCCCTCCATCTCTGTAATTTCTCCTTTCCCTCTTCCCATAGTCTTTTGCCTCAATAACTTCCTCATGGCATTTCTCCTCATCACTCTAGAAAATATATTTTTCCTCTTATTTAACAATATTTTCAGTTTATAAAATTTTCCCAAGGAAGTTTTTGCTTTATAGAGGGAAGTCCAATTTAGTTCTGAATCTGAGAATGAGAATGCTGTGGGCTTCTAAAAACTTTCTAATTTTAATCTAAATACAGAGTATCTAAAGGGAAAAATGATCAAACTAGTATTCAAACTGACTTTCAAATTTATCACTTTGGCAATCATAATTGAAAACATTTGATGCACTTATAGTCCTTAATGAGGAAAATAAACATTTTATTAAAGTTACACTTAGAATAGAAGCTCCAGCATAGATATAATTTACTAGTTTTCTGTAGCCATTGGGCAGCTCAGAAAGCTCAAATCACAGGGTGTATATAATTTATAATCTTTTATAAAAACTCAGCAAGAACTAGGGCTTGTTCCTTCCTTAGGAATGTGTGCATGCAGTAGCTAACTGGCTTCTTTTTTTATCCATCCTTGGACTTGGGTTTTGCTCTATCCTTCCAGAACTGCTTCAAATAGGCCTTAATCAGAAGCAGATTTATTGTTTAGCTTTGTATAGTCATGACACCAGGAGTAAACACTGAGTTACGCCAGCACAAATTAAATCATCACGGGAATTTTGCCTGTGCGTTTTCATGTTTTATTCAGAATATTAATTCATCTCATGCACAATATTCGTAATGCTAAGAAGGTTAAATAATAATGGATGTTTCTATTTTCTACTTCACTGTGCTGTTACAATGGCTGCTGGGAATGTAGCCACGTCGTGGCTCATTGTGCGTCTAGTTTAGTTTGGGTTCTAAGGAAGGCATAGCAGGTGGACAGGGCCCAGGATCAGAGTGCAGCATCAGTCTTGGTCTCTTTTCTCAGAGGCAATTCCTTCAGGTCAGTAACAAGCAAAAATTGTAGCTTGATGGCTTCTTTGAAATCCCTGGCTTCAATTTGAAAGACATGTTTCCTTTCAGAAATAATAATCCCCTTCTTGGCCAGCTTATTAGTTCAAAGATCATATGAACTTTTAAACTAGATGGCTCTCTCTCTCCCCGACGACATCGGGAAGGAACTTTTTATAAGATAATGGAAGAGAGCAGTAGATAATATCAAAAAAGCTAATCCAACAAATTAGGCAGTATGTGGATGCAGTGTACAGACTGATTTGATAGAAAAAAATCATGCTAATTGTGTTTCTCATATCCTCAGATTAAGCTGTATTATTTGTGTGTGTGTATGTGTTGCTGACTCTTGGTTTCACAGATAAAAGTGGTACCTTTTTTGCTTTTCTGTTTTGTTTCATTTTATTTGTTTTCGGGGTTTTTTTGTTTGTTTTTAAAGAGCTGGTCTTGAGCATGTGAGTCTGTTTCTGTCTTACTCAGGCTTGGGACCTCTGAGAAGTGGGGCTTGAGTTTGCCACTTTTCAGGCCTTCTCTGCTGTGCTGGGAAGAGCAGCCAGAGATACAGAGCGTCATCCCTGTGGGGCTAAGCACCCTCCTGCTGCCTTGCTCTGTGCACTTTAGTTGACGACTGAATTTGATTAGTAACCTATAAAAGGTCTACTGATCTCTGTCATTGCCTGCTCCACTGGAACGTCCTTAATGTGAAACACATGCCCTGCCCGGTCCAGCCTGAGCCCGCTGAAGCCGAAGCCAGGTGGGCCCAGTAAATGCAAGCGCTGGATTCTGTAGGCAACAGTGGAATCTCTTCAAAAGAAGAATTATATTTGAAAACACAAAGGTCTCTAGGTTTCATGTTTCATCAGAGAGTAGGTGTTGAGACTTTAAAATTCCTTTGTAATACAGTAATTGAAATAAGTAAATAATTACCCAGTTCTTACTGTTTGCATGGTACCATGATGAATATGGAGAATAATAACCAGAATTGGTCATGTTCCTAGAGAGCGGTCACATTTAATGTCTCAATTAAAAATTATTAAAAAAAAGAACAAACAGATTCTATACTTAAAAAATATGCCTTTGCATTTGTCTGCTAGGAAAGTCTGAAGCTCAATAATGCTTCCCACCCACCTGGGCCAATGACAGTCTTGTGCTGTCATAAGAAAGGTCCTTGCCAACGTGCTGGGACACCCACCTTCTCCCTCCAATGGCCAGTACTCTGTTATGTGACCATGAAATAGCAGCCATTAATTAGTAAATGTATTAACTTCTCTGCCTCTCGGTTCCTTTACCTGCAAAACGGTAATATTTATCCTCCCTAACTCCTGAACTGAGAGGATAAAATGAGGTGAGAAAAGGTAAAAACAACTGTACAGTGTCGTGGTTGCTGTCACCGCCACCAAAAGTGAATTCCTAATAACATTTTTTTGTTTTTTTCTAGCAGTGGACTCAGCCACTCAGTATTTTAACTTCCTATATTACTGGAGTGACTATTAACCATTTCCAAAAAATAAGTTACTTGTTAACTTTGTGGGAAGTAATATTTTCTGAAGCGTCAATTTATACCCGTGATGGCGGCAGTGATGGTGGGAATCTTAAAGAAATGTTATAAAATACGTGCTCTCTTTTTCTTTTGTTTTCTGTAAAACCAGTGGATTTAAACTTTTTGGGGAAACATTAAAGATAACAAGAAATTAAGACATTCCATCCATTTCTAAATCCCAAACAACCTCTTTTTTAGAATGCTATTATATGTGCTGAATTTCACAAAATTAAATCAAATGTAACATATTTATAAAAGTTATTTTGAATTTGTACTCTCTTAAGCAAACTAAAACAAAGCTATGCAGGTAATCAATATCTTAATAGAATTTTATAATTATACCAATCTGGGATGAATGCCATACTGAGAAAAAAGTAATTTATGAAGAAATTTTATTGTTTGGATTTTATTAAATGAATACTTTTGTTACCTGATGAGACAAAATTTATAATTTCTAATATCTTTTATTTATTCATTCAGTCATCTTCTGATTTATCCAGAGCTTATGTGGATGCCTGAGTTTGGCCAATCTCTGGTGGCACCAATGAAATAATGGGGGAACTGATTGCAAGAGAGATTGTGGTGACAGGCAGATGTCTGCCCACATCCTGGAATCCTATTACAACTAATCTGGTTTTAAATCTGCTCAAGATAAAATGCAACCTGGAAAGGGAGCAAACACTAAACATGCTCCCTCTGTAGAGGAAGGAGTCAAATACAAAAAAAGATTAACACAATGGGAGGAGAAATCTTTGAATCCAAAGATTCTAAAATTCTCCAAAATAAGGCTTAACTTTTAATTTTGTATATTACTAAAAAGCAAAGATTTCCTGATTCTAAAAGCCTTAGTGTCTTATTTATCCCTAAAATTCTAAAAAAGCATAATTGCTTAAATCTTGCAGATTTATTTATTATTAATTTATTTAATTTATTATATAATTATAAATAATTAATTTATTAATTTAATTAATTTAATTTAGGATTTATTATTAGGCAGAAATTTTATTATACTGTAAAAACATTAATAATACTTAGAGCTCATTGACTTTGAAAGGGAAAGATAAATATAATTTAGAATGTAAAATAACTTCAGCTATCTTTGCTCCCAATTCCTCAGACATAGTGGTTTCTACTACCCACCCTAAGCCTGTGTTGGTGAGCAGTGGAGCCCTGTCTTCAAACAAAAGCCTGTGCAGAGTCCCTGTGAGATGCTGATGAACGAAGAGCCACTCTAGTGGAAGCGGGAAGCCTTCCTACCTCACTACCTGGGAACCAGCATTTGCCTCCCCCAACTAGAGAACGCGGTTGCTTCTCTATCTACTGACACCTGGGCTTTCAAGAGATTTCCATCCCAGTTTAATTTATAGGAGAACACAGAACAATCCATCATCCTTTAGTTTCAAGATATTGGTAGATTATATAGATATCAAAACAGTAACTTTTATTTTGAAGCAGTGTACTTTTTAAAGTTAATTTAACAAATCTTTATGTCTTCTCTAAGCCACGATGTTGAATATGATGGCAAATGAAACTGGCAGGATCTCTGCCTGCTTAATAAGTGAATAAGCAAATAAGTTGTCATAAAGAAGTAAATAAGATAATTTAAAATCATGATAAGTGCAATAAAAGAAATACAGTGATCATTTAGAATAGGAAAGTGGGAGACAACACTTAATTTGAGACTTAAAAGTAATTGTTATCGTGGGGCCAGCCCCATGGCTGAGTGGTTAAATTTGTGCGCTCCGCTGCGGTGGCCCAGGGTTTCGCAGGTTTGGATCCTGGGTGCGGACATAGCACGGTTCATCAGGCCATGTTGAGGTGGCGTCCCACATGCCACAACTAGGAGGACTTGCAACTAGGAGATACAATTATGGACCAGGGGGGATTTGGGGAAAATAAAGAAGAAGAAGAAAAAAGATTGGCAACAGTTGTTAGTTCAGATGCTAATCTTTAAGGAAAAAAAAAGATTGGCAAGAGTTGTTAGCTCAGGTGCCAATCTTTTTTTAAAAAAAGTAATTGTTAACAAAAAAGATAAACCATTAATTTGTAAACTGCTGCATCATTTCAGGACGTGATTTCTTTGTATATACTGGTGAGACAGTGAATAAAGTCATTTTTAAATGGAAACAGATGTATTCTTGTTCAACTTAGAAAACCTAAACATTGCATTTGGTGTTGTTGATATTAAACATTGGTTTTTTTTCTGAGGAAGACCAGCCCTGAGATAACATCTGTTGCCAATCCTCCTCTTTTTCCTTGAGGAAGATTGTTGCTGAGCCAACATCCATGCCCATCTTCCTCTGTTTTATGTGGGATGCTGCCACAGTGTGGCTTGACAAGCAGTGCTAGGTCCGTGTCAGGTGTCTGAGCCTGGGAACCCCGGGCTGCTGAAGCAGAGCATGTGAACTCAACCCACCGGGCCAGCCCCTTAAACATTGTTTTTTAATGTAATCATTGCAACTGGGTAGAGCAGAAGGAAGAGAAAATACTTAGACACTATTCCTTCCTAGAATTAACACACCTTTGATTTGCTCTTGGGTAGAAGTTTGTATGATTGCCAGCTTGAGTTCTTGCTCATATGTGCTAAATACCATGCAAAATGGGTTAAAATAAATTTTTATTCGATTTTACTGTATTTGCCACTTTCATCTTCCTCCTACTACCTGGTAGCAATACAGGACTAGACCACCTGCCCCCAAGATCCTGTCTGTTTTTTCTCAATCTTAAAGGAAACTAGATTTTAGAAGCACATCTGTAGGACAAAAACTAAATTAACATAGCAGGAAAAGCCTACTGTGTAGTGGTGGACAGACCTGGGTTTGAATGGACTCTATCATTTAGGAGCCATTGGACCGCAGGCAAGTAATTTAACATCTCACAATTCTTTCAGGTGCAAATGACAAAAGAAACCCAATTCACACGATCCTAAGCAAAAGTACTAGCTTCAAAGGATTGTGGAGTAGCTCACATAGTCTAAAGAACTGTGGGAACTAGGGTCTCAAGGGCCTGTGTCTGGGGCTTAGAACTGCCAGCACTTACACTGTATCCAGTTATTTTTACTTTTCTTTGCAAATTGACCCAATGGACACTGCAGAGAAATGCCATTGCAGGGCCTGTAAAGATGACCTTGGGCTGCTCCAGGCCTACATCCTTCAGCACGATGTCATTTTAAGGTAGGGAAAGGTGCTCTGTGATTGACAGTCCCGTCAGGAACACGCGGACGGGGGAAGCAGTTCCTGAAGCAGGCAGTGGAATTGTCAAAAGAAAAGGAAGACAAGTCTGCTGGGTAGACATAAATTCTCCTCAGACACTCACAGAGCTGTTAACAGTCCACAGAGCTAGGAACAGATTCCAGGAATCTTTATATAGCAGAAAGTGAAAGGCTTTCTAAGGTAGGATATTTTCTTAGAATGATCTCTGGGATGTTTTCTGTCTCTCCTAAGCTGGGTGTTTTCTTTGTCTTGCCAACTTCAGTGTGGTTTTGCACCCAAGAAGAAGCATGGGTTGTGTCATAGGCTTAAAGCTGAAAGCAGAAAAGGGAATTCAGAAGGTGTTTCTTAGCCTTCCCTTTGGTTTTATTTCTTAAATAGCTGATCTTTGTGTTTTGCCTGTGTGACTTTGTCCCCTAGGGAGGGGATTTATCATCTATATCTCATGCAGTGCCAAGTGCTCAAGAAACGATGAATAATAATAACGCTCAAAAGAACTGACTGGTCCAACACAGCAAGAAAGCCACACTGTGTAAGTAATTAATGAGAATCAAAAAGCCTGAATAACTTTGGTTTTTGGTGAGATTTTTAGAATCATAATTATTGCTGTAAAATTATTTTTGCCCTTTATTTATTTGATGGTGTCATTAAAAATCACAATATGTAAAGGAAGCTGTTTTGATTTGCTATTTAAAATCTAACTGCAAATCTTTCCTCATCTAGTAACTTTAGTAGTTTATTGCTCAAGGTATAAGATTTCCAGGAGACTGGTGTTTTTCATGTGTCAGTATTATTTTGGGCACACACAGCATTTATTTATTTGGAGTCATTAGAAACATTTGACATTGAGATGGAAAACAACTGTAGGCCTGTGATGTCTACTGCTTTATAATAAATGTTGAAAAGAAGTTCTACTCTACTTTTGAAGTCTCATTTTCCATTTTTAAGAAAAAGTTACAGAAAACTTCAAACATACTCAAAAATAGTGAAGATAGTATAATGAACCTCTAGCGTCAACATTTGCCAATGTATCTCCCCCACTTCTTTTTTCTCAGTTATTTTAAAGCAAATGCCAGACAATTTTATTTCACACATACAGATATATTTCAGAATAGGTATCTGATTTATGAAGATGTTTTTACATAACATCAAGGACATTATCATAATTTTAAAACTGTAATGAGTTCCCAATTAACGTTAAATTTGTCTTGGTTGTATCAAGAATGCCTTTTGTAGTTGGTTTGTCCAAATCAGGATGCAAACAAGGTCCATAAGTTGCTTTTTTTTTGTATTATCTTCTAAGTCTCTCTTTTTTTTAATAATAGTCCACTTTCTCTCTTTTTTTCTTTTTCTTTTTAAATTTTATTTTTTTAATTAACATACAGCAAATTTGCCTGGCTTAGGTATACATACATACAGTTAAATTGCCTTTGTTTTGGTTCTTTGAATTTTTGCATGTATATAGATTCATGCAAACACCACCACAATCAGGACACAGAACAGTTCCATTACCCCAAAAACTACCTCGTGCCCTTTATAGTCACATCCTTTCTGCACCTCTAACCCCTGGCAACCACTGATCTGTTCTCTGTTATTACAGTTTTGTCATTTTGAGACTGTCATATAAATGGATCAAATAGTATGTAACATTTTGAGAATGACTTCTTGGCAAAAATGAATTTAAGATTCATTCATGTTGTGTGAATTAATAGCTCCTTCCTTTTTAGCCCTAATTAGGATTCCACTGTATGGACGGACCACAGTTTGTCTGTTGTTCACCTACTTAAGGACATTTTGGTTGCGGAGATTAAATACCCAGAGAGGAGCTGTTGAGTCATAAAGGTGAATGTATGTTTCACTGTCTGGGAACTGCCATGCTGTTTTGCAGAATGCCTGTACCACTTTGCCTTTCCACCAGCAATGTGAGAGTTCCAGTTGCTCTGCATCTTCTCTAGCACTTGTATTTTTTATTTCAACCATTCTAATAGATGGATAGTGGTATCTCCGTGGCTTTAATTTGCATTTCCCTAATGGCTTATGATATTGAACAGCTTTTCATGTGCTTTTTTGACTTCCACATATCTTCTTTGGTGAATTGTCTGTTCAGATCTTTTGCCCATTTTTCAGTTGGGTTGCTTGTTTTCTTGGTATCCAGCTTTGAGAGTTCTTTATGTATTCTGATATTGTCAAACATAAGGCAAAGCCAGGCTGACACAGATTCAGCTAGTAAAGAAAAATGAGCCCTTTTGGACTCCGTTTATTGCTTACATAGAGAGTGAAAAGACGAGTAGCCAAAGGTGCCAGCTCTCTGTGGCCTTTGCACAGGATGACACTGAAACAAAAGAGGCCAGAGGACTGCGGCAAGAATGAGGGGGCACTCTGTTACTGAGGATTCCATTCCATGATGCTGCTGATCAATTTTATAGCTGCAGGTGTGCCCTAAGGGTAGCGAGGCAGAAAGCCTCGTACCCCATCAGAACACTGCAATGATAGGAAACTGTCTCTTGACAGCCCCCTGGGTAGATAGGGAAACGAATGAGAAATGGCCTGGTAGCAGCATCTTGCAAGTCTCCCGTGTTCAGATATTCCAGGGCAGTCTCAGGGCTTTCTGTCAAGATTCAGCTACCTACGTGGCCTCTGTAGAAATGTGCATGGTCGTCAGACTCGGCTGCTCCCCTGTAGATCCAAGTCCTTAGTTGGATATGTGATTTCTAAATATTTTCTCCCTATCTATAGCTAGTTCTTTCATTCTCTTAATAGTGGGCTTTGTAGAGCAAAGTTTTAATTTTGATGAATTCCAATTTATCATTTTTTTCTTTTATGGATCACACATTTCATATCATATCTAAGAACTCTTTCCTCAAACTCAAGTCATAAAGTTA
Source organism: Equus caballus (assembly GCF_041296265.1). Lineage (NCBI taxonomy): Eukaryota > Metazoa > Chordata > Mammalia > Perissodactyla > Equidae > Equus > Equus caballus. The sequence goes on along the minus strand of NC_091689.1, from coordinate 916,605 downwards.
TTCTTCTTTTAAGAATTTTATATTTTACATTGTTCATTTAGATCTATATTCCATTTAGTAATTTTTATAAGGTGTGAGATTATGTCAAGGTGCATTTTTTTGCATATAGGTCTAATTCTTCCAATACCACTTGTTGAAGAGTATCTTTTTTTCATTGAATTGCCTTTTCACTTTTGTCAGATCAATTGACCATATTTGTGTGGGTCTATTTCTGGACTCTGTTCTGTTTCATTAATCTATGTATCTTCCCCTTTGCTTAGTTATAGTAGCTTTATAGAAAGTCTTAAAATCAGATAAGGAGATTCCTCTAGCTTTATTCTTTTTTTCCAAAATTGTTTTGGCTTTTCTAATTTTTTCTCCTTTCCATATAAATTTTCGAATCAACTTGTCTGGATCTACAAAAAAAATCCTGCTGGGGTTTTGATTGGAATTGCAGTAAATATATAAATCACCTTGGAGGGAGTTGCTATTTTTATCATGTTGAATCTTCCAATCCATGAATGGGAATGTCTCAATTTATTTAGATCTTTGATTTATTTCTTCAGCGTTTCATAATTTTTAACATAGAGATCCTATATGTTTTGTTATATTTACCATTAAGTATTTCTTTTTTTTTTTTTGGCAGCTACTGTAAATTGTATTGATGTTTAATTCTGGTTTACAATTGTTTATTGCCAATATAATTGATTGTTGTTTGCTGACCTTGTATCCTGTGGTCTACTAAACACACATAAATTCTGAGAGTTTTTTGTAGATTCCTTGGGATTTTCTAAATAGACAATACTGTCATCCATAAACAGGGACAGTTTTATTTCTTGTTAATCTCTATGTCTTTCATTTCTTTCTTTTTTCTTTTTTTCTCTTTCTTTCCTTCTTTTCTTCTTTCTTTCTTCCTGTCTCTCTCTCCCTCCTTTCCTTCCTTTCTTTCTTTCTCTTATTTTACTTACCAGGACTTCCACTACAATATTCAGTAGGAATGGTGAGAATGGACATCCTTGTTTGTTCCTGATCTTAGAATGGAAGATTTGGGCTTTCACATTAAGTATGATTTTTTAAAGTAGATTTTTAGTAGATGCTCTTGATCAGGTTGAAGAGGTTCCATTCTATTCCTAATCTGATGAGAGTTTCTATCATTAATGGATGTTGAATTCTGTCAAATGCTTTTTTTTCTACATCAATTGATATGATCATGTGGTTTTTCTTCTTTGGATTATTAATATAGTGGATTACACTGATTGAATTTTGAGTATTGAACCAATCTTGCATTCCTGGGCTAAACCCCAGTTGGTTATTGAGTATTATAATTTTTGCATATCATTTGGTTCTATTTGATATAGTTTATTGGTAATTTTTGCATCTATCTTCATGAGGAACATTTGACTGTAATTTTCTTTTCTTGCACTGTCTTTGCCTGGTTTTGTTATCATGGTAATGTTGACCTCATAAAATGAGTTAGGGATTATTTCTCCCTTTTTCCTCCATTCCATTGATTTGTTGGAAAAAACCTGGTTATTTATTTTGTAGATTGTCCACCATTATTGATCTGTCTGATTGATCTCTCATGGTGACTTCTAATTTATTTCTCTATTCCCCTGTGTTTCCTGG
>NC_091689.1:5000-10000 GCF_041296265.1 Equus caballus | reverse complement strand
TAGGGTTAGGGTTAGGGTTAGGGTTAGGGTTAGGGTTAGGGTTAGGGTTAGGGTTAGGGTTAGGGTTAGGGTTAGGGTTAGGGTTAGGGTTAGGGTTAGGGTTAGGGTTAGGGTTAGGGTTAGGGTTAGGGTTAGGGTTAGGGTTAGGGTTAGGGTTAGGGTTAGGGTTAGGGTTAGGGTTAGGGTTAGGGTTAGGGTTAGGGTTAGGGTTAGGGTTAGGGTTAGGGTTAGGGTTAGGGTTAGGGTTAGGGTTAGGGTTAGGGTTAGGGTTAGGGTTAGGGTTAGGGTTAGGGTTAGGGTTAGGGTTAGGGTTAGGGTTAGGGTTAGGGTTAGGGTTAGGGTTAGGGTTAGGGTTAGGGTTAGGGTTAGGGTTAGGGTTAGGGTTAGGGTTAGGGTTAGGGTTAGGGTTAGGGTTAGGGTTAGGGTTAGGGTTAGGGTTAGGGTTAGGGTTAGGGTTAGGGTTAGGGTTAGGGTTAGGGTTAGGGTTAGGGTTAGGGTTAGGGTTAGGGTTAGGGTTAGGGTTAGGGTTAGGGTTAGGGTTAGGGTTAGGGTTAGGGTTAGGGTTAGGGTTAGGGTTAGGGTTAGGGTTAGGGTTAGGGTTAGGGTTAGGGTTAGGGTTAGGGTTAGGGTTAGGGTTAGGGTTAGGGTTAGGGTTAGGGTTAGGGTTAGGGTTAGGGTTAGGGTTAGGGTTAGGGTTAGGGTTAGGGTTAGGGTTAGGGTTAGGGTTAGGGTTAGGGTTAGGGTTAGGGTTAGGGTTAGGGTTAGGGTTAGGGTTAGGGTTAGGGTTAGGGTTAGGGTTAGGGTTAGGGTTAGGGTTAGGGTTAGGGTTAGGGTTAGGGTTAGGGTTAGGGTTAGGGTTAGGGTTAGGGTTAGGGTTAGGGTTAGGGTTAGGGTTAGGGTTAGGGTTAGGGTTAGGGTTAGGGTTAGGGTTAGGGTTAGGGTTAGGGTTAGGGTTAGGGTTAGGGTTAGGGTTAGGGTTAGGGTTAGGGTTAGGGTTAGGGTTAGGGTTAGGGTTAGGGTTAGGGTTAGGGTTAGGGTTAGGGTTAGGGTTAGGGTTAGGGTTAGGGTTAGGGTTAGGGTTAGGGTTAGGGTTAGGGTTAGGGTTAGGGTTAGGGTTAGGGTTAGGGTTAGGGTTAGGGTTAGGGTTAGGGTTAGGGTTAGGGTTAGGGTTAGGGTTAGGGTTAGGGTTAGGGTTAGGGTTAGGGTTAGGGTTAGGGTTAGGGTTAGGGTTAGGGTTAGGGTTAGGGTTAGGGTTAGGGTTAGGGTTAGGGTTAGGGTTAGGGTTAGGGTTAGGGTTAGGGTTAGGGTTAGGGTTAGGGTTAGGGTTAGGGTTAGGGTTAGGGTTAGGGTTAGGGTTAGGGTTAGGGTTAGGGTTAGGGTTAGGGTTAGGGTTAGGGTTAGGGTTAGGGTTAGGGTTAGGGTTAGGGTTAGGGTTAGGGTTAGGGTTAGGGTTAGGGTTAGGGTTAGGGTTAGGGTTAGGGTTAGGGTTAGGGTTAGGGTTAGGGTTAGGGTTAGGGTTAGGGTTAGGGTTAGGGTTAGGGTTAGGGTTAGGGTTAGGGTTAGGGTTAGGGTTAGGGTTAGGGTTAGGGTTAGGGTTAGGGTTAGGGTTAGGGTTAGGGTTAGGGTTAGGGTTAGGGTTAGGGTTAGGGTTAGGGTTAGGGTTAGGGTTAGGGTTAGGGTTAGGGTTAGGGTTAGGGTTAGGGTTAGGGTTAGGGTTAGGGTTAGGGTTAGGGTTAGGGTTAGGGTTAGGGTTAGGGTTAGGGTTAGGGTTAGGGTTAGGGTTAGGGTTAGGGTTAGGGTTAGGGTTAGGGTTAGGGTTAGGGTTAGGGTTAGGGTTAGGGTTAGGGTTAGGGTTAGGGTTAGGGTTAGGGTTAGGGTTAGGGTTAGGGTTAGGGTTAGGGTTAGGGTTAGGGTTAGGGTTAGGGTTAGGGTTAGGGTTAGGGTTAGGTTAGGGTTAGGGTTAGGGTTAGGGTTAGGGTTAGGGTTAGGGTTAGGGTTAGGGTTAGGGTTAGGGTTAGGGTTAGGGTTAGGGTTAGGGTTAGGGTTAGGGTTAGGGTTAGGGTTAGGGTTAGGGTTAGGGTTAGGGTTAGGGTTAGGGTTAGGGTTAGGGTTAGGGTTAGGGTTAGGGTTAGGGTTAGGGTTAGGGTTAGGGTTAGGGTTAGGGTTAGGGTTAGGGTTAGGGTTAGGGTTAGGGTTAGGGTTAGGGTTAGGGTTAGGGTTAGGGTTAGGGTTAGGGTTAGGGTTAGGGTTAGGGTTAGGGTTAGGGTTAGGGTTAGGGTTAGGGTTAGGGTTAGGGTTAGGGTTAGGGTTAGGGTTAGGGTTAGGGTTAGGGTTAGGGTTAGGGTTAGGGTTAGGGTTAGGGTTAGGGTTAGGGTTAGGGTTAGGGTTAGGGTTAGGGTTAGGGTTAGGGTTAGGGTTAGGGTTAGGGTTAGGGTTAGGGTTAGGGTTAGGGTTAGGGTTAGGGTTAGGGTTAGGGTTAGGGTTAGGGTTAGGGTTAGGGTTAGGGTTAGGGTTAGGGTTAGGGTTAGGGTTAGGGTTAGGGTTAGGGTTAGGGTTAGGGTTAGGGTTAGGGTTAGGGTTAGGGTTAGGGTTAGGGTTAGGGTTAGGGTTAGGGTTAGGGTTAGGGTTAGGGTTAGGGTTAGGGTTAGGGTTAGGGTTAGGGTTAGGGTTAGGGTTAGGGTTAGGGTTAGGGTTAGGGTTAGGGTTAGGGTTAGGGTTAGGGTTAGGGTTAGGGTTAGGGTTAGGGTTAGGGTTAGGGTTAGGGTTAGGGTTAGGGTTAGGGTTAGGGTTAGGGTTAGGGTTAGGGTTAGGGTTAGGGTTAGGGTTAGGGTTAGGGTTAGGGTTAGGGTTAGGGTTAGGGTTAGGGTTAGGGTTAGGGTTAGGGTTAGGGTTAGGGTTAGGGTTAGGGTTAGGGTTAGGGTTAGGGTTAGGGTTAGGGTTAGGGTTAGGGTTAGGGTTAGGGTTAGGGTTAGGGTTAGGGTTAGGGTTAGGGTTAGGGTTAGGGTTAGGGTTAGGGTTAGGGTTAGGGTTAGGGTTAGGGTTAGGGTTAGGGTTAGGGTTAGGGTTAGGGTTAGGGTTAGGGTTAGGGTTAGGGTTAGGGTTAGGGTTAGGGTTAGGGTTAGGGTTAGGGTTAGGGTTAGGGTTAGGGTTAGGGTTAGGGTTAGGGTTAGGGTTAGGGTTAGGGTTAGGGTTAGGGTTAGGGTTAGGGTTAGGGTTAGGGTTAGGGTTAGGGTTAGGGTTAGGGTTAGGGTTAGGGTTAGGGTTAGGGTTAGGGTTAGGGTTAGGGTTAGGGTTAGGGTTAGGGTTAGGGTTAGGGTTAGGGTTAGGGTTAGGGTTAGGGTTAGGGTTAGGGTTAGGGTTAGGGTTAGGGTTAGGGTTAGGGTTAGGGTTAGGGTTAGGGTTAGGGTTAGGGTTAGGGTTAGGGTTAGGGTTAGGGTTAGGGTTAGGGTTAGGGTTAGGGTTAGGGTTAGGGTTAGGGTTAGGGTTAGGGTTAGGGTTAGGGTTAGGGTTAGGGTTAGGGTTAGGGTTAGGGTTAGGGTTAGGGTTAGGGTTAGGGTTAGGGTTAGGGTTAGGGTTAGGGTTAGGGTTAGGGTTAGGGTTAGGGTTAGGGTTAGGGTTAGGGTTAGGGTTAGGGTTAGGGTTAGGGTTAGGGTTAGGGTTAGGGTTAGGGTTAGGGTTAGGGTTAGGGTTAGGGTTAGGGTTAGGGTTAGGGTTAGGGTTAGGGTTAGGGTTAGGGTTAGGGTTAGGGTTAGGGTTAGGGTTAGGGTTAGGGTTAGGGTTAGGGTTAGGGTTAGGGTTAGGGTTAGGGTTAGGGTTAGGGTTAGGGTTAGGGTTAGGGTTAGGGTTAGGGTTAGGGTTAGGGTTAGGGTTAGGGTTAGGGTTAGGGTTAGGGTTAGGGTTAGGGTTAGGGTTAGGGTTAGGGTTAGGGTTAGGGTTAGGGTTAGGGTTAGGGTTAGGGTTAGGGTTAGGGTTAGGGTTAGGGTTAGGGTTAGGGTTAGGGTTAGGGTTAGGGTTAGGTTAGGGTTAGGGTTAGGGTTAGGGTTAGGGTTAGGGTTAGGGTTAGGGTTAGGGTTAGGGTTAGGGTTAGGGTTAGGGTTAGGGTTAGGGTTAGGGTTAGGGTTAGGGTTAGGGGTTAGGGTTAGGGTTAGGGTTAGGGTTAGGGTTAGGGTTAGGGTTAGGGTTAGGGTTAGGGTTAGGGTTAGGGTTAGGGTTAGGGTTAGGGTTAGGGTTAGGGTTAGGGTTAGGGTTAGGGTTAGGGTTAGGGTTAGGGTTAGGGTTAGGGTTAGGGTTAGGGTTAGGGTTAGGGTTAGGGTTAGGGTTAGGGTTAGGGTTAGGGTTAGGGTTAGGGTTAGGGTTAGGGTTAGGGTTAGGGTTAGGGTTAGGGTTAGGGTTAGGGTTAGGGTTAGGGTTAGGGTTAGGGTTAGGGTTAGGGTTAGGGTTAGGGTTAGGGTTAGGGTTAGGGTTAGGGTTAGGGTTAGGGTTAGGGTTAGGGTTAGGGTTAGGGTTAGGGTTAGGGTTAGGGTTAGGGTTAGGGTTAGGGTTAGGGTTAGGGTTAGGGTTAGGGTTAGGGTTAGGGTTAGGGTTAGGGTTAGGGTTAGGGTTAGGGTTAGGGTTAGGGTTAGGGTTAGGGTTAGGGTTAGGGTTAGGGTTAGGGTTAGGGTTAGGGTTAGGGTTAGGGTTAGGGTTAGGGTTAGGGTTAGGGTTAGGGTTAGGGTTAGGGTTAGGGTTAGGGTTAGGGTTAGGGTTAGGGTTAGGGTTAGGGTTAGGGTTAGGGTTAGGGTTAGGGTTAGGGTTAGGGTTAGGGTTAGGGTTAGGGTTAGGGTTAGGGTTAGGGTTAGGGTTAGGGTTAGGGTTAGGGTTAGGGTTAGGGTTAGGGTTAGGGTTAGGGTTAGGGTTAGGGTTAGGGTTAGGGTTAGGGTTAGGGTTAGGGTTAGGGTTAGGGTTAGGGTTAGGGTTAGGGTTAGGGTTAGGGTTAGGGTTAGGGTTAGGGTTAGGGTTAG